>NC_051162.1:57426394-57558113 GCF_013339745.2 Dermacentor silvarum
AAATGCTAAACCCCTCGCATAATGTCCCTAACGGGACCCTTGAGGTGTAATACATGAATAAATGAATAACAGAATTTCGAGAAGGCCTATAAATAATTTAGGATAAAATGAAAATAAAGTGGTGTTCCACGGTCGGTACCCTAGCAGCGAAACCTTCCTGACGCTTCAATGAACTTTTGTATATAAGTAATCACGACGCATGGCTTGGGCTTAATTGACAGGCACAATGGACAAAATGTTTGTGTAGTAAGCGCTAACACCCAGCTTACTAGATTTAAATATGAGAAACATCTGTGGATGGAAGAGAAGCGACGGCAAGAATGGAAATGGTGCATTGTTTTTGGTTCCTTGGAAAAATAGCAGACCTTAGTTACAGAAACTTTAGGTAAGCATTTAGGCGGGAAACTCTACAACAGAAGCTTGATACGGTCTCGTCGCAATGTCCTGAAAGGCATTTGCTCGTGTTCCACCGGAAATTTAGATATCGAAAATTATCTGCGGAAAGTAGGGATGATTGATTACAATTTAGAAATACAAGGCCTCTAAATCTAGCTCATGTTGTAAAAGCGAATCAGGAAGAATATTTGAGACTAATATTTAAGTGGCGACGATGCGAGCGAGTCCGCTGATTCATTTAAGAGTCACGGGCACATACCGACCGCGCTAGCTTCAAAACTGGCGTCGTCGTCTTCACACCGCTGGCCTCTTCGTCACAGTGGGCACCGACGGACGGGAGGGGGTAGGGGTGGTTTGGGTGTTGTAACGCCCCCCCCCCCCCCCCCGCGTCCAGCCCCACCAGTCCAACGTGTGCCTTCAGTGCTCGTTCACATTGTCGTTACAATTCAGGAAGTGGCTTGAGGTCGAATTTTCCTGATTAACAAAAACACTCGATCACTGTCTTGTATTTATTCATTCACTCTTAGATTACTTTGCGTAAAACGCTGAAGAAATAAATCGTCATCAACCTGGTGTCATTACATTATTAGAATTATTAGATATTTTATTCGCTGTTGGATTCCGCTGGCTAAAGCAAGGAAATTGCATATTATGCAAAGTGCTTGCATTCCCTCCCCCCAACACCAAAATTCAACCCCCCCTGGCAGAGATCCTGGTGCTCTACTGCTTCATCATAAATGCTGGTCCGTATCAATACAAATCAACAACTCTGAAGTCTATGAAAGCATCAAGGAAATTATTTGTTGTTTATATTTGAAGTGTACGGAAGATGAAGGAAACGAAAATGAAGCTAGACAAAAAAAAATTTCTCCCGGTCAAACACGAGTTGTACGCGCTTATAAATCGAGTTGAGAGAGTAGGAGCAACATTATTACGACAGATACTAAAGTTTTCGTTGTACATCGCCTAAATTGTACTCGCCGTCTTGGTGTAGTTGCATCTTTGGTTTGCTGTCTAAATGCAGAGTCATTAACAGATATCCGTGATTCCGAACGTTCTCGCTGTTCGCTTGGGGGTAGAATCTGGCAGTGCCTAGTTTTCTGCCCGTCCGCGTGTATCCTCAAGAGAAGTATGACAGAGCCCGAGCGGCGTCAGAAAATGCTTGCGTCACACCCCTTGCCAGCAGAATGCTTTGATATGCCCCTGTTAAAAGCTATATCTGGAAGTATTCGGGATACATTTATTTTTTTTATCGCAATAGTAATATCATCATCATCATCATCAGCCTATATTTATGTACACTGCAGGACGAAGGCCTCTCCCTGCGATCTCCAATTACCCCTGTCTTGCGCTAGCGTATTCCAACTTGCGCCTGCGAATTTCCTAACCTCATCATCCCACCTGACTTTCTGCCGTCCTCGACTGCGCTTCCTTCTCTTGGTATCCATTCTGTAACCCTAATGGTCCACGGTTATCCATCCTACGCATTACATGGCCGCCCAGCTCCATTTCTTCCGCTAATGTCAACTAGAATATCGTCTACCCCCGTTTGTTCTCTGATCCACACCGCTCTCTTCCTGTCTCTTAACGTTACTCCTAAGATTTTTTGTTCCATCGCTCTTTGTGCGGTCCTTAACTTGTTCTCGAGCTTCATTGTTAACCTCCAAGTTTCTGCCCCATATGTTAGCACCGGTAGAACGCAATGATTGTACACCTTTTTTTTTTCAACGACAGTGGTAAGCTCCCAGTCAGGATTTGGCAATGCCTGCCGTATGCACTCGAACCCAATTTTATCTTCTGTAAATTTCTTTCTCATGATCAGGGTCCCCTGTGAGTAATATTATTTATGCAATATTGTTATCGCAATAGAATTTGCTGAGTACAATGCCTGGAAATCTGCTGAGCAAAGAAAAAGGAATTTATGAATTCAAAATCGGGATGCTCCAAGCATCAGCTTTTAGTGTCGACTTCGTTTCCCGACCGTCCGGTCGAGACACACCGCTGTGCGATAATGCGGTGAAGCCGATGCTAAACCTAGCTTTCGATCATCGCAAATTATTACGTCACTGTCACAAATTGTCTCAGTTTCACCTGAAAGCCAATCATTGATAGCGATAGCAAAGTATATCATAAAACCATGAAGTAATGCTTGTAGACTTGTAAGCCATTTAAATTACACGTTATTGTGTCTATAAATAACAACGGTGTCACACCATGAAAATTTAGTCAGAAACTTTGCCGCTCACTTCGTAAAGTCACAACGCCACCTACAGCGTTTTCCCTCAGTACTGCAAGCGCACAGCGAATCCATTGCAGCATGCACGGCTAAGGTCGTCATTGGCGACTGTACAACATTGAGTTTATTGTTTGACTTCGTGTTCTCATGATGTGATCCTTGGGTGGGATTTCTTGTCGCACCATCACGCCGTTATAGACTGCGCTTACGCTCAGGTTGAACTGTCTGTATTTGGCGTTGTACCTTCTGTCCATATGCCCATGTCTGGTGTTGACAATCTTGTCGTGGCTGCTGTCACTGACCTGCCCCCTCTCAGTGCTGTCATTGTTCCTGTTTAATGTGCTGCCCTCATTGAACTACAGTTCTGTTCACGCATCTGACGTATTCAGTCGCCGCCACCATGCGTCTGCCATTTGCCGTCCTAGCACTTCACCAGGATGCCTCCGGAATACTTATTCCAACGCTACCTCATGCCCTATCACGTTGCGCCGTAATGAGACGCTTGGCCACGTTCAGTCAGTCGACGATGATGTTCGTGCCTATTGATTCCTACGAGCCCAATTCGAACCCTGACCTGAACGCGCTGACACCTCATCTTGCATCCGATGACGTGTCCTCGGACGTATTTTCCCCTGCCATCGACAGTAACCTCACTCCGGATCAATGTGCGCAGCTTGTTTCCCTTCTCAACGAGTTTAGAAACTCTTTTGACTTCCCTCAAGCATCATTAGGTCGAACGAACACTGTTGTTCACAGAATTGACACCGGAACCAACACCCCTTTGCGACAGCGCCCTTACCAGGTATCACCAGCGGAGCGTCGTATAATTACGGAACAAGTTAACGACATGCTTCAGCGTGGAGTCATCAAGCCTTCCTGTAGTCCTTGGTCATCCCCCGTTGTGCTAGTCAAGAACAAAGACGGTTCCATTAGGTTTTGTGTGGACTACCGGCGTCTCAACAAAATTACTAGAAAAGATGTTTACCCTCTTCCTCGCATAGACGACGCCCTCGATTGTCTACAAGGCGCCGAATTCTTCTCATCGCTCGACTTGCGTTCGGGTTATTGGCAAGTCCCAATGGCCGAGTGTGACCGTCCAAAGACCGCGTTCATCACACCAGAAGGCTTATACGAATTCACAGTCATGCCATTTGGACTTTGCAATGCGCCTGCAACATTCGAGCGAATGATGGACAGCATTTTACGCGGTCTCAAATTGCAGATTGTCTCTGCTATCTAGATGACGTCGTCGTGTTCGCCCCCGATTTCGCTACACATCTCGCCCGTTTGCGCACGATTCTCCAATGCTTACCAACGCAAGCCTTCAACTCAACCTGAAGAAGTGTCACTTCGGGGCTCGCCAGCTCACCATACTGGGTCATGTAGCGTCAAAACACGTATTCTTCCTGAGCCTGACAAACTTCGCGCCGTTGCAGAGTTTCCTAAGCCAACTACACTAAAAGAACTGCGCAGCTTTGTGGGCTTATGCTCGTATTTTCATCGCTTTGTCGGAACTTTGCCTCCATCATGGCACCGCTTACTAAGCTACTTGCTAGCCCTGGTGACCTATCAAATTGGACTCAAGCCTGCGACGGCACCTTCACTACATTACCGCATCTGCTTACCTCACAGCCCATTCTACGCCACTACGACCACTGCGCCAACCGAAGTACACACGGACGCCAGCGGTGTCGGTCTTGGTGCAGCACTCGCGCTACGCAAACCAGGATTTTCCGAGTATGTTGTAGCCTATGCTAGACTATGCTATGCTGTCCTCACGAGGGTTTCGACGGGAATTCAGGGCCCAGGTTCCTTTCCCAAGCGTATCAGCCCTGAAGAAAGCCGAATGCCAGGCCGGGGTACGCTTGTACCCATTTGAACCAGTGGGTGCCCGGCGGTGGTGGGACAGTGTTGCCAGGTCGGACGAGGCGGCGTAGCCCAAAGTTAGAGAAATTGTAGCCCAAATGTAGCCAAACACAAAAAGAGAGCAAAATATTTCGTAGCCAAATGTAGCCATTTTTATTTGCAGTTTTATTTCTATATAAATTTTCACATTCAACTACGGGAATACTTTTTTGCACAACCCGTTGTAACCAAATGTCCTTGCCGCCATGACGGTCGACATCACGCTTGCACACAGAACACTTTCTGGTTGGCCCCGAAAGCTTTCAAGTTCCAACGAATCGCTGCAGAGGGCGAATGATGGCTTTTATTTTATGGCAAATAGAACTGAATTACAATTTTGGTTATTGCAGTAATAACTACGAACTCTGATTTTCAGCTCACGTGAACGCGAAATAATGTTCAGCACCATTGGCTCTCACGTGACATCTACCTACAACGTAGAAAACTTCAGCTGCCCAGCGGTCTGCGACGGTGACGCGCCCACGGCTTCTTTTTATGAGCCAAACAAGTGTTTCGCGCTATGATATCTCGCGTTATTTGTCTCATCGTCCTATCTTGCTTTCTCGTTAATTAGCTTGGCCCGGGTTACCTGGACACACTCTATAGTTTCCATTTACATCAACCTGGCCGCGATCTTAGGTCTCTCGCATGCCAAGAACATGCGTTAAAAAGAAGTGAGACAACAGATATGCCACTGGCTGTCTCAGTCGGTGTAAGCGAAGCTTTAAATGGCTGCTGCGCAAAACGGCACTCCAGTGTAAGAAAGGTGCCGTCGTTTGCAGCGTCGAGCACGTCTCGAACGTAGCTCGCTTGAAATGGCAAAAGCCGCGACGGCTCAGGAAGAGCAAAGGTAAACGACAAATTGATAACAGTGGTAACCTTGTGAAAACTGGTTGCTCTCAAAAAGCAAACCATGTTGATATGCTAATAATTACTGGGTTCGCCGTGCCAAAAATACGATATGACTGGGAGGCATGAAGCAGTGGGGGATTCCGGATTAATTTTGACCTCCTGGGTTCTTTAACGTGCACATAAATGTAAGTACACGGATGTTCCTACATTTTGCCTCGATCGCAATGCGGCCGCCGTGGCCACGTATCCAACCCCCCTCCTCGAGCCAGCAGCGCGACACATCATCTGCCTAGCTAACACATTGGGACGTGGCGCACTGATGGCATCGTGGCAAACATGTTTCGATCACGGTGTAAGAAGATAGGTGTTCCGACGGCGCGCCCGCGCTAGGGCGAGAGAGCGGCCACTTCGTGTGACCGGAAGTGAGCGCCACCGCTAGGGCAGCACGTGTTCAGGAGGCCTTGGAGAAGCGGCACAACAGTGGATAATTTACGACCTCCGTCAGCATTTAAACACCCATACCAAACTATAGGCAATTTTTCGTTATTAGACGCCAAATCCTGAGCAGGTAGAAGGTTTCATGCCACGTACAGTCAAAATACCGTCATTTCGAACACGAGAGAGACGCGTCGTCTGCTCGAGCAGACGGCGCGCTGCGCTACCGCTGTCGCCGCGTCGGAGTCAATCGGAATGTCGGCAGAATATAAAGGGACGTTCCTCCAACCAAGTAGAGTCGTTTTAAGCAGGCGAACGACATATATTCATCGAAATAAAGCACTTCTGCCGCGCTGCCCATAAAAGCACCAGCAAAGCGAGGGAAAATGTGGCCCCCAGAACAGGTGCTGCCCCTTGCGGCAGCGGCGTGCGTAGAGTCACACTACGTGGCCGCGCCTCGCGCCGCCACGGATCACCTTCCTTTTTACACCGTCGTTTCGATATTACTATAAGTACCTATAAGTACCATAAGTACCTGCATCTATCACGTTAAGGGCAAACCATCTATAAGTAAACGCAGCAGGACCCACTTTGGGCTCGGGGTCTTGCTCCCATTCTTTATTACTTTTCTAGCATACTTGACCCGCTTCTCCATGGTTCGATTCTCCTCTCCGAGGAGGATTCGATCTTAAGTCTAACCTATGGAAATGAACCTCTAATGTAAGCACGAACAAAAATTCATCTCTCAGGAAAAGGGAAATGGCAGTAAAGCTTAGCGTGAGAAACGTGAAGCAGGTCGAAAGCTGTGCCCGGCGCGATACTTCACCAAGAAGCCATGGCCATGAACACACTGGAGCGTGTCATCTACCCGTGCTTTTTCATGTTGGCGCCACGATCTCTCGACCCTGTTTTATTGCTCTCTGAGTATAGCGATGTTAGTACTACATGAACTGTTAAAAACCCTCTACTACCAGGTTCATCCTGATGCCCGGGGATCGGGTGTCTCATGGTGAAGCGCGGTGTAAGTTTCAGTACATCCAAGATCAAAGCCACCGGCTCAGACAACGGCGCAGAGAATGGAGGGGGGGGGGAGGACATTTCGTGCACGCACACACGCACAGGCGCGCTGCCGGCTGAGCCAGCTAAAACATAGCCATCGAGATTTGTTTCTACTCGATCAGAGCGACTTCTGGAGCGTTGATTAGGGCGCCACTTATAGCCCAAACAAAGCCAAGTCGCAGATTTTCAGTAGCCAAATATAGCCACATAGCCAACTCGTCCAAGTCGACGCCAAACTTTTTTTTTCTGTAGCCCATTTGGCTATATATAGTCAAACCTGGCAACACTGTGGTGGGAATCGAACCCACAACCTCCCAAGCCGAGGCGGGCGCTCTTCCACGAGGCCACGGCTGCGGAATCCAACTACTCAGTAACCGAAAAAGAGTGTCTGGCGATTGTGTGGGCAATAAGCAAGTTTCGTCCATACTTATACGGCCACACATTCGACGTGGTGACTGACCATCACGCTCTGTGTTGGTTGGCTTCCCTGAAGGATCCTTCTGGTCGCCTTGGAAGTTGGGCTCTTCGCCTGCAAGTATTTGACATTCGCGTGGTATACCGATCGGGGCGAAAGCACTCTGACGCTGATGCGCTCTCCCGATCTCCCGTGAAATCGGCTGAAGAGCCGTATTCAACTGGTGCATTTCCCTGCTGCTCTGACCGCCACAGACATGCCATCTGAACAGCGAAAAAACCCCTGCATCGCCTCTCTCTTGAATGTTATTTCCGCACCGCCAACTTCTGCACACCCACGTCACTTCGCCGCCAAGCCACGCATTTCGCGATACGGGACGAACTATTATATCGTCGCAACTATCGACCGGATGGCCGTAAATGGCTGCTTGTCATCCCTAGCCACATGCGGTCGAATGTCTGCGCATACTTTCATGCTGACCCCCAACATGATCACGCTGGTGCACTGTAAAACGTATGAGCGGCTCCGCCAACGTTATTACTGGCGTGGACTATATACCTATGTCCGAAATACATTCGGTCTTGCCAATTGTGTCAACACAGGAAACCATTTCCCCATTCGCCCGTACTCCTGCAGCCTTTATCGTGTCCTGCACGAGCCTCGACCGTGTCGGATCGACCTATATGGCCCACCTTCCGTGCTCTGCCGCTGGCAACAGATGGGTCATCGTCGCAGTGGACCATCTAACGAGGTATGCGGAAACAGCCGCGCTTCCTTCGGCTGGTGCTCGTGATGTTGCGAACTTCATCTTACGTCATTTCGTCCTCCGCCATGGCGCACCACGCGAGCTATTGAGCGACAGAGCTCGTGTGTTTTTATCCGATGTCCTTCAGGAGCTCCTTCGTTCATGCCGTACAGTTCACCGCACGTCTACAGCCTACCACCCACAGGCCAACGGGTTAACAGAGCGCTTCAACCGAACGCTGGCAGACATGCTGTCCATGTACATTGCTTCTGACCACTCTAACTGGAATGTCATTCTTCCGATCGTCACTTATGCTATAATACCGCGACACAGTCGACCACCAGCTTTCCCCATTCTTTCTTTTATATGGCCGCCAACCATGCACCCGACACCATTTTGCCGTATCGTCCGGACATCTCCGAATTCAGCCCAGTTTCTGAAATAGCTCAATATGCTGAAGAGTGTCGTCAGCTGGCCCGTTCATTTACTACAGACAACCAAGCCCTCCAGAAAGATCGCCATGACCGCAATCTGACTGCACAAGCTTTCGCCGTCGGCTCCCTCGGATGGCTCCGCATACCGTTTCATTCCCCTGGCCTGACTCCTAAGTTTGCCCCCAAGTACCAAGGCCCTTAATGCGTCATCGAATGCCTATCTTCCGTCACCTATGTTACTGAGCCGCTCAACTCAACCTCCGACAAGCGTCGTCTTGGCCACCAGGTGGTCCACGTGAGCCGCCTAAAGACATATGATGACCCCCTTGTTCTCACGTCGCCTTGAGTCACCAGGATGGCATCCCTTCGCCGCCGGGGTACTGTAGTGGGGATGGAGCAACGGACGCAGCAGTGGGACTGTCTTGGCTGGAGGTGCGAGCGTAGATGGCGAGCTGCTGACAACCGACTGAGACTGTCTTGTGCCCGTCGTGCAATACTTCCGCCTGCCGTCCGACGTTAATAAACCCCCTTCCATAAAGATCAATTTCTTTAGTATTAGGGTCGGTAATGGTAAAGGCTCTCAGTCTCTAGAACAGTGTATTTTGAAGTGTTCTTTTAATTTTCTCGAATTGTTTCATGACACGTTTTATTGCCCGAATATATTTTAATCGGTTGCGGCTTTTTTTTTGCCTTTTGCTCCTGCAGGAATAGCATACTTGGGTGCAGCCTGCACCAGTTCCTGTGGTGCGTTAATATACGATGACTTCAAGGCGGGTTGGAACGTTGCTGCCCACGAGATACTTCACCTGTAAGCGTGCAGTGAGACATATTTTTATCTCCATGTCCTAAATGGAACAACTACAATTTTGATGTTGATTCGCAAGGGATGTCGTAGGCTCATCGATCTGCGAAAATCCTTCGCGAACTGCGTAGTTTAAGAATTCTTCATATGGCATTCTTGGCGGTGTGCTAAAGCGAGATATGAGATATGTGTCATGTACGAGTAAGGCCAAACGTTCTTATGACGTGAAACAGGAACAGATTTTTCTAGTGGAAGCGATACTAAATGCCTTTTTTCTCAGCAATCTCGCAAGCCATGATTGCTACGAGTACTCTAAGTTCGCCTGATATTTCCGTAATTTCATCAGCGCAGGATAGCTGTGATTTCAACAGCGCGTATTCAAAATATCAAGCGTCATCTATCGACTTGCAGCTAAGTGCCATCCGCCATCTTGCCGAAAGCACGGCAAAACGAAACTGCTCGCTTGACAGCATAGCTACACGAATAGCCACTGCTTTCACTTTTGTTGTTTAGTTTTCTCCCACTGCTTTCTGCTGCTGTATGCAAAGCAAGCGGTTCTGACAACGCCGTCAACACGCTGGGCCCGGTTTTTTTTTTTGCCAATAGGCATAATAAAATGAGTGAATAAAATTAAATCCGGATGCTAAAGAGTGACCAACACAGACGACGTTTTCCATATCGTTTCCTGATGTCTGTTTGTTTTCTGCAACTTATAAACCCACAACCCCACCCCCCTTAAAAAAGGAAATGTCTTTTTTAACAGCGAAGCTGTTTAAGGCAGCCGTAATTTGTGTGTGTGCCACGAAATTATCATCATCAGCATTGGCACGAGCCTCGTCGTCTTCTTCCGCAGTTTAAGCCAGCCGTAATTTGTGTGTGTGCCACGAAATTATCATCATCAGCATTGGCATGAGCCTCGTCTTCTTCCGCAGTTTAAGCCAGCCGTAATTTGTGTGTGTGCCACGAAATTATCATCATCAGCATTGGCATGAGCCTCGTCGTCTTCTTCCGCAGTTTAAGCCAGCCGTAATTTGTGTGTGTGCCACGAAATTATCATCATCAGCATTGGCACGAGCCTCGTCGTCTTCTTCCGCAGTTTAAGCCAGCCGTAATATGTGCCACGAAATTATCATTATCAGCATTGGCACGAGCCTCGTCGTCTTCTTCCGCAGTTTAAGCCAGCCGTAATTTGTGTGTGTGCCACGAAATTATCATTATCAGCATTGGCACGAGCCTCGTCGTTTTCTTTCCGCAGTTTAAGCCAACCGTAATGTGTGCGTGTGGCACGAAACTGCCGCGCCGCGGCAATGGCAACCAGGCGACGCCACACAGACACGGCTCCGCCGAGCTCCCGTCAGCTGCGCGCAACTGCGCATGCGCCGTGACGTCATCCTGGCGCGTCTTAGCTCGCCGCCCGAGAGAATAAATAAATAAAAACAAATTAACGTTCTTGGCAAGGCAGGATTCGAAGCCGGGTACCCACGGTCCGAAGGCGAGCGTCATAAACACTGCGCTATACAACTTTCTTTTTCTTTTATGGTATTTTTACTTTAACATGTAATCCAATAAAACACCCACCAATTGTGCACACTCATAGGATGGCGGGCACAATGATTTACACACTGAAAACAGAACAGGCACTGTTCCGCTTTAAAAGGGTGGTAAGGCTAAGCACCTCACCAAAATGGGGTACCAGTCCGGTTGAACATCAAGTCCATCATAAATATGTTTTAGATGCACAGTCATCTGGATGAAATGTACCCTTGTAGGTACAACCGGTTCGGCGTTGCGGTCCATCATTCGTGCCTTCAACAAACTGTGCATTCCCATGAGAAAAAACATGTCGAACGGTACATTGTGATCAGAGGTCGGCAGCAGGTATCGCACTGTATGGGGGCTGATTTCAAAGTGTTTCTTTAGAGTCCGTTGGAGGATATCCCAAAATAGAATGGCATCTTTGCAGCCAATAAAACAGTGTTCAATTGTCTCTGGCACGTCACAAAGATGACAATTAACAAAGGACACAAATATACCCTTTTTCTGTAGCCATGTTTTTACCGGTAACATTTCACTATATAGGTTATAAAAGAATGTTTTGCAGCATGGGGATATATACAGTTTACGAAACCGCCTTAGTACATCGTGGCCTGGCCATTCAATGTATAGTGATCGGTAAAATGGAGGTGGAAATAGCATGAACAGTAAATCTTTGTATAACCTTTTACGTAACACGGAGTGTAAGTATTCAGTGGAAAACCGAACTGTCAGGGAACGAACCGCCAAGTAAACCTCTTGCATGAACCCCAACAAGCATAAACGCGAAGAAAAATTTGATGACACAACTAAATCAGGCAAAGCATCAACAAGTGTGACTTGTATGAATGACCGAATTATAGGATGCGAAGCATCGCCAAAAAAGAAGAAACGAGACACTATTTGCCGCACGTAAAGATGCACTAAGCCGAGCCCACCCTCACTAACTGGTCTAAAAACATTGTCTCACCTCATGGGCTCAAAAGCGGAGGACCATATGAAAGTTGCAAAAATTCGGTGAAAGCGTTGGATGTAGAGTCTGGCACAGTGAGTAACTTGCAATACGTAGTATAAGGATTATAAACAGGGATAAGGTGCCTCAGAAAGGCTGGCCAACGTTTCGATAGGAGGACCTATCTTCGTCAAAGGCGGCCTCGTCATCCTCGGCGGGTTAGTTTTAAAGGGTTAGTGGAGTGACGTCACGTCGATGTCCGCTGTGGCTGGCTGTAAAGGGAGAGACTGAAAAGAAAATGAGCGCCGGCGCTTGACTGGCTAGGCGCGGTTTCTAAGACGAGGGTACAAGAGCGGGAGAGCGAGAAAGTGGCAAAGAGGCACCTTATCCCTGTTTATAATCCTTATTCCTCGTGTGCTACTCCATTAGTCAGCCATCTTTTTTTGATTTTGGATTGCAATACGTAGTATATTTTGGTTGCCAAAAACTTATTGCAGGCTTCAGCCTTGCCGAAAATAGAAAGTCGGTATGGAACGAATGTCTGAGCGTAACTTTGCAAGGCCGAAACCCGTTCTTTCCAATAGTTAGGTTGGCGGAACACCAGTCCATTTAATGTCTGCAAACTGTTCTGGCTTACAACACCAGGAGCCGAACCTGCACCGAGCCTAAGCTTTTCGAGGAGTTCATTTGTGCTCCTGATACGCTGCCAAATGTCTCTATTGTAGCTACAACCTTTTCAACACTGGGCTTATCTGTTCAGAAAACCGCTAGCTCATCTGCGTAAGCTAACACCTTAACCTCATTCCCCTGCATGTTGAAGCCATGGATGGAACTTTACTGAATTACGCTTAAGCATAGTGGTTCCAGGTAAAGGGCGAAGAGTAGTGGGGACATCGGGTATCCTTGCTTTACCGAAGAGCAGATAGCAACGGGTTTGGAGAGATGGCCGTTAATAACTAAACGAGTAGAACAATGGGTGTAGCGAAGCCTAACGCCTTTAAGCACAATGGAGCCAACATTGGCGTGTTCCAGAAGAGCAAATAAATAGGAATGACTGGCTCGATCAAAAGCTTTAACAAGGTCTACTGGGAGCATTGCAAGCTGCTCAGTGGAACCGTAACAATACTCAAGAAGTGTACGGGCGATATGTATGTTGGTCTGAATTGATCGACCTCTAATTCCGCACGTCTGATGGGAACCAATGAGAATCGACATCGCAAATTGTAATCTATCAGATAAAACTTTTGCAAAAATTTTATAATAAACGTTTGACAACGTGATTGGTCTGTAGCTTTCAACAGAACGCAGTTTTTCCTTACCTGAGCTTTTTGGGATTAAAACTGTGTTGTTTTTGCAAAAGGATTGCGGAAGGGCGTCCACCTCTACACTTCTAATAAATATATCCAATAATATGGAACTGATAATTCCTTTGAACGCTTTGTAAAATTCGCTTGAAAGTCCATCAGGGCCGGGTTTTTTCGGTAAAGGCAGCTGATCAATATCTAGCTCAATTTCTTGGATGGTAACAGTACCACTGATGAATGCACACTCCTCATTCTGTAAAGGTTTTTCTAGAGACACGAAACTCTCCAAGACTTTTGCATCACGATCTTCGGGAGGTGCACTAACAAAGCATTGTAGTAACTTTCAAACTGTGAAATTCTGTCATTCGTATTTGTTACAAGACTACCTTTGGAGTATATTTCCGAAATTACTTTTGAAATACCGTGACGTTGCTCATCAAGTAAAGCTTGACGTGTTGGCTGTTTAGAGTGCAAAGCACGCCTGTTTCGAGATCGAACTCGCGCACCTCGGTAACGCAGTGCGTCATACTTTTGTAATTCACATATAATATTTTCTATGTCTTCTATGTAAGTGCCTGGCATTCGCATTTCATCTCGTAAAAGCTACTTAGGCTCTTGAGAAGCATTTTTTCTTCATTCTTTCTATAAAATGCTTTCACCGACCTAATTTCTATAGCCACTGTGCGAACCTCTTGCTTAAAGAGTTCCCAAGCAGCAAATAATGGCAAGTCTGTAGGAAAACAAGTTTTTAGTGCCATACACACACTATTAATAAATTCCTGATCATTTAGGAGCTCAGAGTTAAGTTTCCAGAGTGCCCACTGTGGTCGAAAATTGGTTACAGATTTCTCACCAATCTTTGCGATAACCATACAATGACCAGAGAACGAAACTGGGATAGTACTACAAGACAGTCCTCGGGAGAGGAGTGATGAAGAGACATAAATTCGATCAAGGCAGGCGTAAGAGTGACCTTGAATTCGTGTATAAGAGCAAGAACCCTGTCCCGATGCTCCTATATCTATGAGCCCTGCATTCTCTATCACGTTAGACAAAACTTGCCCACTCCTGTCTCGCTGAATGTTAATCCCGCTTCGATCACTCGGATCACATACACATTGAAATCTCCCATTAACACAATGCAGCGTTCACAATCCAGTAGACTAGACACAGTATCAAATAAAGAATTCGTTGGCAGCGTCATTAAATGCGTAGAGGTTAACTATTCGCCATGGCACACCCTGCAACACAAAATCGCAGTATACATATCGACCTTCAGCGTCCACATGGTAACTAAATGCTGAACAAAGTAGGCTCTTTTTTAGAAACAGGAAGCAGCCCGCGGATAAACCAAGACCGTGTGAAACGCAGACATTATACTCAGACAGAAAAGGTCGCAAGGCCCTTTCTGTTTCATCATCACTCTCAATCTTCGTCTCCTGCACGGCGATGAAGTCGAGGCGATGCCTAGATAGAAGCCGGCGAAGCTGTGCCTGTTTCTGCAAAGACCTAAGGCCCCGTACATTCAAAGTTGCCAAGAGAAGTTGCTGTGTCAGCGCCATGGTGACTAACCACTATACGGACCTAATTATCTATGTGGTCGGTCCTTGAGGGCAACGGTGAGGCTCCCTCCGAACCCCCACCAGGCCTCCTGGACCGTGATCATCGGCACTTTCCCGAATGTTTCGATGTCTTGCGGCGATGTGCTTTTCTTGTGGTACTGGTCGTGTCGCTGTCCGTGCTTGTTTCTGATGTGTTTGTCGCACGGGGCTTCGGAATTGATGTATCCGCGTTACTTAGGCTGCCCTCTACCAGCACAGGGCACGTGTCGAGAAGCTTGGGTGTAGCAGATGAGTCATTACTGGCTGCCTCTTTAGCTTGCTGGGCAGGAACTGGCTGTGTGATTACGAGCGTCTCATTGCACTGTTGCTTCGACTGATCATCTGTTGCTTTGCTACCTTCCTTGTCCTTGGGCGGTTCTGCGATGACATTGTTTTTAACACCTAGACGAGACTTGCTGACACAACTGGTCTCCGCGGCAGATGGAACATCTCCGGTCGCGTCGAGAACCTCCGTGGCATCCATTATGTGATCTTGCAAGCATTCATCTGGAGGTCGTGTCCTATGTCGTAGCTTATCGGCGTATGTTACCACACATTCTTCAGCTGCGTGGCCAAAGCGCCGGCAGTCTTCACAACGTGGGGTTCTGCAGTTGCGACGAATGTGGCCAGCCTTGTTACAGCGGAGACAAAGCGGGGGTCTGCCTGGAATCAGTACAAGGCTCTTCACTCCACAAACAGGTAGAAGATGTGGAACGTCGCCCACACCTACTCCGTCAGCAAGAGACAATACCACATCACGATTTAGAGTAGGCATTTGTTCTATCTCCGATACTCTCCAGCTTTCTGCTGATATAGATTTCACTTTCCCATAAGCCTGGAGTGCATCTCGAATGTAGGCGTCTTCCAAACGCTCAGGTAGCCATAAAAGCTTCATTTTTACTTCCGTGGGCTCAGGGTCCATGACGATGCAGCGTCTTCCATTCACTGACAAATCCCCGCACGTGACTAGCTTTGATTTCTTCATTGCTGACTTGCACGTCACCATCTACACGTGCGACATCTGAAATTGGCCAATAGAAGTTATTTCCTTTAGGTCAATAACATTCCGAAGGGCGTCTATGAAGTCTTGGGCTCTGTACGGTCGACCAGCTAAGTCAGCATGCAGGAAAACGGAGTCCACAACCAGCTTACCGGTAGGAAGACGAGGTAGAACAATACGGTAGTCATTGCTGCTGGCTGAAGCCTGAGCAGCACCTCGGCCAGGGGCCGATAAATCCTTTGAAGCGGAGAACATGAAAAACGTGACCGTTCGGAACACCGTCTTCTTTCTCCCACTGCGCTATACAACCACGCTAGCGTAACGTGCATTTCATCATCATCCGCCTATTTGTGTTCAATGCAGGACGAAGGCCTCTCGTTGCGATCTCCAATTACCCCTGTCTTGCGCTAACTGATTCCAACTAGCGCCTGCACATCTCCCAACTTCATCGCCCCACTTAGTTTTCTGCCATCTTCGACTACGCTTCCCTTCTCTCGGTATCCATTTTGTAACTCTAATGGTCCACTGGTTATCCATCTTACGCATTGCATGGCCTGCCCAGCACCATTTTATCCGCTTAATGTCAACTATAATATCGGCAATCCCAGTTTGTTCTCTGATCCACACTGCTCTCTTCCTGTCTCTTAACATTAGGCCTAATATTTTTCGTTCCATTGCTCTTTCTGCGGTCCTTAACTTGTTCTCGAGCTTCTTTGTTAACCTCCAAGTTTTCTGCCCCATATATTAGCACCGGTAGAATGCAATGATTGTACACTTTTCTTTTCAACGACAGTGGTAAGCTCCCAGTCAGGATTTGGCAATGCCTGCCGTATGCACTCCAACCCAATTTTATTCTTCTGTAAATTTCTTTCTCGTGATCAGGGTACCCTGTGAGTAACTGACCTAGATAAACCTTGCCTGACCTCCTGTACAGAGGCTGTCTAGAGGCTGACTGGCTATCCTGAATTATTCTCTTGCCAGGCTATTGAACATTATCTTTGGCTTCTGCGTAACAATCTTCAACCTCACTCCTACATTTTGTCAGTTAACGTCCTCAATCGTTTGTCTGTCTGTCACTCGATTCAACCACCCGGCCAAAACCGATTCAACCGCCCGGCCAAAGCCAACCAAGCTACTAGCACTGGTGGCACAGTGTCATACACGTCAACATTATACCGCGCAAAGGAAATCTAAGGCCTATTTGAGACAAAATATATATACATAACCGTGATCAACAGCGTTCAGTTAATTACCAATACACATTGTACTGGCTTTTACGTTAGTAAATGAAACGTGAACGCGTTAGAAATGGTGTCTAAGAAACGCTACGCGTTAAAAACAAGCCGACTGAAGCCGCGGCTCTGTAGCTGGGTTTAAGCCAACAGTAATAAAAGGTCGCAACAGATTGCGCGAGAGCAGGGCGAACGTGGGAAATTTGAATTGAATTCAGCACACGCTCCATTGCATCTATCATGGGCGGAGTGAGAGGGGAGGGGAAGAGCGTGAGGGGTGGGAGGAGGAGAGAGAGAGGGTGTTACGTGTCAGGGGCGGCAGAACACAATCGTCTTTCGACGTCATTTGCAGCTAAGCAAGCAGATATGCGGCCAATCTTTTTCTTTTTTTGTTTCTTTGCTGAGCCATCATCACTCTGACACCACAGTTTGCAGTCAGTTCTGCAAGCCATCATGTTTTTTTTTTGCAAGTCACCCTTCCTACGATTTACCAAACTCGAACCGTGACTAAGCAATTTTTTTTGCTGAGTCCCCCTCCCTTAAATCCTCAAATCTATCTATATAATTTTTGCAAGATACTCCCCATAACCCCTTGTTCACTCTTAATTCACACTTGATTCACTCTTTATTCCCCCTATCACTGCTTGGTTCACCTTCATTCACTCTATCATCTCAGTTTTACTTCCATCACACTTTGTTTGCTCTATTACTCCAAATTTCCACTTTTCGTCACTCCTGATTATCCCTATAACCACTTGATTAACCTTCATTCACTCTCATTTACTCTTATTATTTTAGCTCACTCTATCTCATCATTACCTTTCGTTTGACAGCTATCACCTGACTAGACTCCTTTAATCACCATCAATTCACTCTTAATTTACCTCATTGGCCTCTCTGTATACCCATAACACTTCAGTTAACTTTGTTTAATCAATCTTCCACCCATAATTGTGGTTTTGTGCGCATTATTATTTCTTATTCAAAGAGGACCATTTCGTGTCGACGACGCGGTTTTGAAAAGTCCTTGAAACGGAGACCTCACCATGAGACTTAATATAAGGCTTTCGCCTTAAAAAGTAAAACTCAAGTGGTCGCCTGTGCGCGCTTTCTTTGCGTGATGCCGCCATACTTGAGTTTACTGCGAGCGCGTACTTAGGCTTACGGCGACACCTCGTGGGTATTTTGTTAACTGATGCTTCCGCTAGCAGAAACTTCCGTTCTCGCATAGCGGTCTTCTCCTATAGACGGTTTCATGCTCGCGATAACAGCAGCGAGCGTGCCGCCCCCAAGAAACTTCCGGTCGCGTGCCTTATCAGGTTTATGCTTTAAAACGCATGGTTGCTTCTTTGCCAGTTACATTCAGCAGCTACGTCAGTGGGCGAAACTGGAAGCCCTGCAGGGCCTATGTTTGTAATCAGTGAAACGGTCTATAGCGGCAAAGCGCGCGTTTTTTAAATGTACCCATACGGGTATCCATGGACTGAAGAGGTTAAGGCATATAGTTATTGTTCATATTTCAGATTTTCGATGGACGTCGCCATTACATCGCCCCCATTTTGTTTAAATATGGTCTTGCTTTCCTTTCTGCTCCGCCTAGTCACGAGTAAACGGGAAAAATTTATTACCTGATTAAATAACGTCTAGGAAGAGGTTTAGCAATCTTCCTTTGGCCCCTAAATAAATCACACCCTTTAATACGTACTTACATATGACCCTTCAAATTTGCTGCAATTCCTCAATACAAAAAATTCGTGAGTGCCCTAGTTTTTTGGTTGTTTTTTTTTTCATAACACCTTGGGTAAAAGCCTGTACAGATCTTGAGTGCGTCTAGTCGCCCTAACTGGTTCACTGGAAAATCATTTATAATGAAAATAAAGTAGCAAATCCAAATACCTAGTCAAATATGAATATAATAATAAATTGGGCACCCTTCTGGAGAACTCTGAGGTTATTCGGAAAATCCTGTTCGGTTATTCGGTAAATTAGGAAATCTCTGCCAGGGGGGGGGGGGGGTGACTTTTTATGTTTGTGGGGGGGGGGGGGGGGGGGGGAAGCAAGCACTTTGCATAATATGCAATTTCATTGCTACAGCCAGAGGAATCCAACAGCAAATAAATGCCTGATACTTAGAATAATAATGGCACCGAGCATGATTCATTCATTCAAATAACTTTATTGAGTGCCCTGCGATTTGGTGGGGTGGGCCTAGACCCCGCCTAGGCTTCGGCCAAGGGTTGTTGGCCCTTGGCGGCTTCCTCGGCTCGCTGGACGGCCCAGAGTTGGTGCTGCAGGTCCGAGCTGAGCAACGCAGACTCCCAGCGCGCGCGGAGGCTGTCGCTGTTTGAGGCTGCATCACTGTTATTGTGTGTTATACCCGCACATTCCCATAGGATATGCTCTAGGGTGGCTCTAGAGTCGCAATGTCTGCACTTGTCAGTCGTGTATAAATCTGGGTGTATTATGTGCATGATAGCTGGACTCGGATAGGAACTGGTTTGTAACTGCCGCCATTCGACATACTGTTTTTTGTTTAATTTTGGATGAGGCGGCGGGAATGTGCGCCTCTGCAATCTATGGTGTTGTGTAATTTCATGAAATTTGGTCATTCGATCTTCCCACTCCCACTCGTCGGTAGTCGCTGAAGCGGGACTAACCGAGGCTCGGTCCGTAAGCTCTCGAGCCATGCGGTGCGCCACCTCATTGCTACCGTCTGGTAGTGTGTGAGCGGGTGTCCAGATGAGATGGACACTTCTGTCGTGGTTGTTACCTAATTTTAGGAGTCGTAGTGCCTCTGGGGAGATCCGACCATTGGCGAAGTTTCGTATTGCCGTCTGGGAATCACTGATGATTATATGTGCTTGTGTTTGTGCTATGGCTAACGCGATAGCTATTTCCTCTGCGGTTTCTACGTGTGGCGTGTTGACTGTAGCGCTCGTCATGCATTTTCCCTCGTAATTTATCACCACTGCTGTGTAGGCGCGTTTGTGTCTGTACCTAGCTGCGTCTACAAATATGGTGTCCTTGCTGTTACCGAATTTCTTTTGTATATCGCGTGCTCTGCTTTTTCGCCTACCCTGATGGTGGGTGGGATGCATATTCTTGGGCATTGGAGGGACGGTTATCATGCCTCTGATGTGTCTGGGCATATCTACTTTGACACCATGTTGGGCATGATAATCTATACCCAGGCGATCCAATATTTGCCTACCTGTTTTAGTTTTGGACAGGCGTTCATATTGTGCTATGCGTTGTGCCTCGATTAGCTCATCCAGTGTATTGTGAAGACCTAGCTGCAGTAGTTTATCGTTGCTGGTGGTGATGGAGAGTCCGATTGCTTGCTTGTAGATTTTTCTGATTAGGCAGTCTAATTTGTATCTTTCTGACGAGTACCATCGTAGGTACGATGCGACGTATACTATTCTGCTTATTACAAACGCTTGGACTAGCCTAAGCAGATTGCCTTCTTTCATTCCACTGTGTTTGTTGGCTATTCGCTTCAGTAGTCGCATGATTTGAGATGTTATATTGTCTAATTTACGTATGGTCTCTCCATTGTAGCCGTTACTTTCAATGATCAGCCCCAATACTCTGATCTTGTCAACCTTGGGTATGGGCGTACCATCCGCGGTAGTTAGGTGAATTTCCGGATGGTTTCGTTCCTCGTAGTTGCGTGGCTTTCGGCCACGTCGCGATGGTAAATAAATGAGGAGCTCAGATTTCTCAGCCGAACACGACAGTCCGGTTCCTGCTAGGTATTGTTCAACTGCTTCTATTGCACGTTGTAATGTGTTTTCGACCTGTCCATCGTTGCCATCGCTCACCCAGAGGGTGATGTCGTCAGCGTAAATGGTATGATTGAGGCCATCGATTTCCTGTAGTTTTGTTGGTAATCCAATTAGAGCCAGGTTAAACAGCATCGGTGATATTACTGAGCCTTGGGGCGTACCTGCGCTTCCAATCTGTAGTTCTTCGGAGTTAAGGTCTCCTATCCTAGTGTATGCTTTTCTGTTAGTAAGGAAGTCTCGTATATAATTGTATACTCGCTGGCCTAGGCCTAGCTCATTTATTCTCTTTAATATTGTTTCGTGGGTAACACTGTCAAACGCCTTCTTTAGGTCCAATCCTAAGATAGCTTTGGTGTTCCGACTGATGTTATCTATAATTTGATGCTTAATTGGAGCATTGCATCCTGTGTAGACAAATTTCTCCGGAAGCCCAACATTGTAGGCGGGAGAACGTCGTTGTCCTCGAGATAGTTGGTCAGTCTCGCTAGGACAACGTGCTCCATGAGTTTGCCCACACAGGACGTGAGTGAAATGGGTCTCAAGTTCTCCAACTGCGGCCGCTTGCCTGGTTTAGGTATTAGAATAATCTGGGCCGTTTTCCATTGCAGTGGTATTTTACCGGATAGCCAGCATGCGTTTATATACTTGGTAAGTTCTTCTAGAGAGGCATCATCGAGATTTCGGATCGTCTTGTTAGTTATTCCGTCTAGTCCTGGCGCAGATGTAGTATTTAACTTTTGTAGAGCTGCTCTCAATTCCGCTTCGCTAATCTCTTCGTCTAATTGTATGTTTTTGGTGCCTGTATAATCTGGGTGAGTTGTTGGCTTAGCCCGTGATAAATCGATAAAGCTTTTATCGATGAGGTAGCCTTGTGGCTACCTCATCGATAAAAGCTTCTTCAGTTTTGTCATATGCATGCAAGATTTTGTTTATGTTTTGTCTGTACGTGGCTTTACTTTCCTCAGGATTCAAAAGGTGCCTGAGGAAGTTCCACGTTCTGGATAATCCTAACTGATTATCCATATTAGTGCATGTTGCTTCCCATTGTTGGTTACAGAGCTGTTGTGCGTATGCTTCTATATGTCTGTTAAGTCGGGCTAGCCTGCGTCGGAGCGTCCTGTTGTGTCTCTGAGTTTTCCATCTCCTCAGGAGACCTTCTTTAGCTTCCCACATATGTAGGAGTTTACTGTCTACCTGCTCGATTTGCGCGTCCTGGGGGATTATTTTTGTGGCTGACTTAACATCCTGCTTCAGCTGCGTGCTCCAGTCCACGATGTCGGTGATAGTATTATCCTTTTTCTCGCGAATTTGTCTGAGTTTGTTCCAGTCTACAATTTTCAGTTGTTTGCCCTTGGGTTTGCTTGGCCCTGCTTTAACAGTGATTTCGAGGATATTGTGATCGCTGCCGAGATCCTGTTGGGTGTTAAGCCAATTCGCCTCCCTAATGTTCTTTGTAAAGGTGAGATCTGGCGTAGTGTCCACACTAACACTAGACCCTCTCCTCGTAGGAGTCGACGGGTCTGTGATGAGGGTAAGGCCCTCTTGTTGTGCGTCTAGCCATAGGTGTCTACCTTTGGGGTTTACAAATCTGTATCCCCATGCCGTATGTTGTGCGTTGAAATCCCCTCCAATCACTAAGGCTCTGCCTTTTGCGATAGTGAGGGTCTTGCGGAGAAGTGATCGGAAATTGGGAAGTCGGATTCTTGGGTTACTATAAACATTAAGGACAAATAGGCTTTGATTGTTTTTTCTAGCAGGTATTAACTCAATTAATATATTGTCTACATCCGCAATGCCTGTATCATACTGAACGACCGTGTACCTACGTTTTACTAGAGTGGTGACAGCTCTCGTCTCCCCGTCGGCACTACAGAATGATCTGTACCCAGATAATTTGGCCTTACAGTGTGGCTCCTGTAGCATTATGACATCAGGATGTTCCTTATTAATTAGGTGTTGATGTAAGTTGGATCTTTTTCTACTGTATCCACGACAATTCCATTGCCAGATAGTATAATGGTCGTGTCGATCCATGGTGGCAGCTACAGTTTTCCGGTTCCCTCCACCGTAGGTGTCGAGGGTTTATTATATGGCTTACTGGTTGTTTTGATGGGACCACCTCCACTGGTTTGCGGTCCCCACGTCTTCATACAAGATTCAATGTCGGCAAATTTTGTATTAATTGTGTTAAATTGTTGTATTTGCGTCATAATAGCCTGTGTAACTTGCTGGGTAATTTGTGTGCCCAGATCTGTAAACTGTGTACTTATGATATCTAGCTTGCTTTCTAGAATGTCAATTTTGCTTTCGAGTTCATCCTGTCTTTTCTCAAGAGGTTTAACGGATTTGGTCTTTTTAACTGCGATCGTCTTGGTATCGTCTGTGGCTTTGCGTTTGGCTGGCACGTTAGCCTCTTCCTCCATGTCTGCCTCTTTTTCCTCAATACTATCTAGTGTGACACCTTGCCCGTTTTTAAGACTAGTGTTCTCTTTCCGCAGTCTACTGTTTTCGTCTTCTAGAGCGACAATGCGCTGATGATGTTCTAGCATCATTTGTTTCATCTGTGCTAGTTCTTTTTCTAACGCTCTATTTCTACTGTTAAGTGCAGCCTCTGCCTCCGCGCGCGCCCCGGAAGCCACGTCAGCCCAGCTCACCTGTGATGGGGGTCCGGTGGTGTGGTTGCCGATAGTGCCCTTGCTGTTGCCAATGGCCTGGGGTGACTTGGTGGGGTTGCCACTGCGAGGTCTGGACCTTGACCTTGATCGGTTGCCGGAGTGTGATCTGCTTCTGGTTCTTGGGAGGGAAACCGATCTGTTCCTGCTGGCTGTACTTGGGCTTCTTTGGTTGTCGACGTAGTTCTCGTATTCCACTTGTTCCTCTCTCCGGGCACGTTCCCATCTTCGTCTTTTGACGAGGTATGGGATCCGGTACCTTTCTTGGCATCGTTTATCCGCGGTCGGGTGGTCATTTCCACATAGTTGGCACTCTGCTTTGCATTCGTGGTCTTGCTTTGGATTCTTGCTGCCGCAACTCCGGCAAATTTTGTCAGTAGGATTGGGGCATACGTCCGCTCGGTGTCCAAGTCTTCCGCATTCGTAGCAGATGTCAAATTGTTTCTTGTAAAGTGCGCATCGAACAAGCGCAGCTCCGTAGTTCACATAGCTAGGGACGTAATATCCATCAAAAAGGACGATTACGTTGTTTGTATTGCCCATACGTTTGGCGTAGAGGACGCTTGGGTTACGTGGAGTGACCAGCTTCCTAACGATGTCTTCCGGGCCTTCATCGGCAGAGATACCTCGGATGACTCCTTTCGAGGTGTTCTCCGGTGCTGCGCGATAAGCACAGGCTTCATATTCCTTGCTCCCAATGCTCAGACTGGTTATCGCGACATACTTTTTGGCTCTTTCTTTTGATGGTGTGCTGAGGACTATAATGTTCTGCTTCTCGTTGAGGCAAAGATTATCTTCTTCATCCGCTGTACGTTCAACATTTGCAGCACGTCGTACGCTGTGGTAGATGCGGTCTGTAACGTGTTCAGTCACGTTGAGTCCCCCTCTTGGTCTAATAATGATCCTGTAGTCGTCTACTGGTAAGTGTGGCATGCGGCTTGCGACGATTAATTGTCGGATCTGCCGATTGCCCTTTTTCTTGTTCCATGAGGTTTCGTTAGCTCGCTGAAGTGGTGTTTTATCACTACGTGGCCGGTCCACGTCAACAGTGAGTCTTCGATGATTTCTTTTAATTTCGAACCAATGGCCTTGGTGCAACTCTTCTGGTTGAATATCTTCGCCTTCTACACGTACAACGTCCATGTTTGGCATGTTTAGAGGCGTTAGGCTCAGCACGTCAGCCATCGCGGCTGGTGTTACATCGCGACGGGGATGCTATCGCTAGGCTTAGGCTTCCCAGTCGCCGTGGCAAACTGTTTGCAATGATTGCTGGAAATGGCCCACCTGGTTGATTAGGTGTCCAGGTGATCCTTGGATCTTCCTGCTTCTCCAGCGATGTGAATTTCCTCGTTATAGTCGAAAAACCGCCGGCAATCATTCGAAGTTTACGGAGCCGACGTGAAACGCATCCGCTTTCGGTCTTCTTCTTCTTCCTTCCCCACCGAGCATGATGCCGATATTTATTTCTTCAGCATTTTACTCCAAGTAATTAAAGAGTGAATGAATAAATACAATACAGTGATGGCGTGTTTTTGTTAATCCGGAAAATTTGACCTCGAGCCACCTCCTGAATTGTAATTACAATGTGAACAGAGCGCTGAAGGTACACGTTGGACAGGTCGGGCTGGACGCGGGGTTGGGGGGGGATTAACTCGGCCTCAGGGGAGGGGGGGGGGGTTACAACACCCGAAACCCCCCCGTCGGTGCGCCACTGGTATTGAACTAAACGATCCAAGCACTAGCTGTCCAATAAGCAAAGATCCAGTTAACTGCCACATTATCCCAACCACTAAAATATATGTGATAAGAATGGAAGTGTAAATACGTATGCTCTAGGAAAATGAGAGGTCAGGGAGAGAAATCTGCGACGAATGCGGTGGAAGGCGAGTAGCGGAGAATACGGAGTGCTGTCGATACCAAGTTTCACATTTCAATTTTCTTTTAAGTCTTTAAACTCCAAACTTAGCGCCGTGTTTTCAGGCGGCGTGTGCCGGAATGCGACAAGTGACGCATCGACTCGCATTTCTAGAGCATCGCATCCATGTATATGGCGGTAATGCGCTAGGAAGGTGAATCTCATTAACGCGCCAGGAAAGGGCCGATCGAGACGGGGAAATCTACTCGCGCAGTACATGTAAACGCTGACGTACCACATCGAGAGAAAGAGGAAAACTGAGTCAGCTGCCGCCATGCGCTCTTCTCCAACACCGGGGAAACACACTTGCCGCAAGCCAGTTACGGCTGCTTTCACGGACGAAGGTGTATGCGCCACATGAAAACACTGTCGCATTGTATTACCGGGGCGCGCTGAAAAATGCGATACGCAAGTGTTGCATTCGTGCAAACGCGGCTATGGTGAAGTGACCAAGCTAGATTAGCCGACAGACGAATCCCAAATATGGCGACCGTAAATGATGAGCATAAATCAAACAGCCCTTCAAGCTTATTAGTGCCATAACGTTTGCTTTCTTAGAGGCGTCCCATCAGTGCTACTGTGCTCAGCTTTTGGTGTGATCAAATAGTCATAAATGGGATATTTTATTCACGGAGCGGCATCTCATGTTCCTGTATTCAAGGGCAGTTTGCCAAAGTTACAAATGCACCTCTTGTAGCCAGAACCACTTGTAAAGTCATACCTAGGTACTCATACTGGAGCAACCCAGTTAATATTCAACAGCCAACTTACGTTATATTGGCTCTAGAACTTCAGTCTTTGATTACTTTGTTATGAAAAACGATATTTTTCAGAGCTGGTTAACAAACCTAATTTGTCAAACTACGCCAGAATACTGCTGAGGATCAGTGGTTGGTCTTCTGATGGTATACGCATATATTACCACCATGAATAGTTTTAAAGCGCGTCGATAGCTATTCAGTTCGTCTTCACTTTAGATAATAACGTACACAACTCTTACGTATCTTTCAGTCTAGGAGCAGACCATGATGGGGTGGCGGCGCCGGGATACCTAACCAATAGCCCCGGTGCCGAGGATTGCCCAGAGAGCGAACAACACATTATGACAACCAGGCCGTCAGATGCAACACTGTCTCTGTCAACGTGCACTCTAAACCAAGTGCTAGCTTTTCTGGGGTAAGCTCAGTTTGCTTTCAACGGCTACTAATAGGAAATATTTTCCAATATGGCTCTGTAATACCGCACAAATGCTTTCCATGTACTGGCAGCATAGATTCAAGCGCCGGCTTTACCGAATCTATTACAGTGCGGTCATTTGTTTCTAGGTGAAACTGCATTCGTAACAGTGGATAATTTTATACTTCAAAACGAAAATTTAATATATTTTTTTCTAAAGCGGCGACAGAGTGTTTATACGTCGCACTTCCATGCGATTACGCGAAACAGGCGTTCGTTCTTGTTCGCGTTTCAGTTAATGTTGATGATACGAGAAATAAAATAATACTTATATTCAGTATTTAACCCGACAAGCAGCCTCTTTTAATTTCCCCACTCAGATGAAACCCCACTGCAAAAGTTTATGTCGCAATAGACAAAATGAATGCGGCAGTTATTGGACGCAATTTGTATTTACTTAAGTATCAGAAAATTGCACCTCAACTATACAAAGCGCGAAATACGTTATCAGGAAGTTTATTCTTTTCATAACCGAGCAAGTAAAGAAGCCTAATGCTCTCATTGAGGGAAATGCATATTGTTTCGATACAACAGAAGCTTAAAGGTACCATGACAAGGTCGGCCGAGTGTTCTCAGTTTTTCATTCTAACTGAGAGTGGAATGCCTAATATGGTTATAGCCACGTAAAACTGTGCTCCCAATGCGAAATTTCAAAATGAGATCGCTGCCTCTAAACCGCTCTCACCGACAGTGACCGCCATTCTGTCGTGACTGTGAGATGTCAGGGAATGAAGGGCCGCGGCTCTGTAGTCTGCTTTGAAAGAGTTGCACATCACATTGGACGTCTAGCTCTGCATGCTCCGACGACTCGCTGATGAGGCATCGCCGATAAATTGCGCCCACAATTCCTTCACTCACGCGATAAAAAGCAGCTGCAAACCTTCGAGACGCATGACGATGATGATTTATTGGCAGCCTCTTTGAAATGAAGTGGCGACAAATATTCACCTAGCCTGCTTGGCCTAATCAGCTACTCTCTACATGGTTATCAGTCTACCATTTTGCCTACACCTCCTTTACTTTTCCTCCCTTGCTTAGAACTTCTGTATCTACGTAGTACCGCGACCTGTGACGAATCCGGTCCTATTATTCTCTACCCAAAGGCAAAGCGATGCATGGCGCCCGTGAAATAGTTCCAATTCCTGCCGTCACTACCTACGAACTGTTGCCACACTGCTTTACAGTTCAATTGTTGGTTAAAAAATTTAAAATACTAACTTTCAACTGCACCGTATGCGCTCAAATTTTTCCAGCTTGTAGTGCAATGCGCTCGGTTTAACCATGCTGGGTCCAATCGGCGTCGACGCTCGCAGTCTCGCTTTGCAGCGCGCCGCAATTCTTGGTAAGCGGCTTCGTCCTAGGCAGTGCGAACCTTCCTTGGTCTCCCGATGTCTATGTCTGGCGCGCCACCACCGCGCACCGGAACGATACGGAACGAAGTAGCACATGCACAGTTGCCAGTGACGTCACGTCTGAGTCGCGGCGCATGCGCAGTAGTGCACATCTGGTGGCGAAGTCGTAGGGAAAGTGGTGCGAAAGCTATGCACAGTGTACGGGTGGCGAGCGCAGACGCGCCGGGATGACGTCACGGCGCATGCGCAGTAGCACGCATCTGGCGGGAGCTCGGCGGAGCGGTGTCTGTGTCGGGCGAAGCGAGCGCGCACCTGCGTCGGCGGTTACTAGGCAACGCGAGGTGACGTCATTGCTGCACGGAGATTTTTGTCTGCGAAATACAGATTACGCTCGGCATTAACAGCTCCGCTATTAAAGGAAGAGGTGTTTCTGGGATTTCGGCGCGGCGCTGGCTCTCAAAGAAGGGGCCTTCAGAAACCGCTACGACTTATGAGATTGCTCCAATTTCCCAATTATTCACTCTAACCATCCTTGCGTATTATTTAGCTTGCACCGTACGGACGCAGATGACTGCACCAACTTTTATGAAACCGTCAAACTTAACAACATGTAGGATCGAATGAATATGCTCGCCAGCGGCACATTTTGCCTGAGTGGCTCCTTAGGGGTGTGGTTCTGTACACACAAAGACGAATTCACAGGCTAGTACCACACAAAAGAAAAAAAAGCTGCACTAACTCTTTGGCGATCCCTATGACCGCAAGGTGACAGCAAAAAAAAGGCCCTTGTGACCAACGGTCAGACCCCACAGAGCCTTACGCTTCATACACACAAGACGTCATGACTGTCTGCCGCACAGCTGACGGCCTGATGCCTAACCAAGAAGGGACTCACACACTGATAGAGATTGCGCAAGGCCCCTTCAACTTTCTTGTTTTCAGACACGTCTCTATAAACCAAGACTATATACACTATGTATAGCCCTGCAAACTTTCAGTTTACTATTGACGTCTCTATTACAAACGTCTCTATACTATTGACGCCTTTACTGTTGACGCCATCATAAGGAATGTAAGCATTTCGAACACACTGATATTCGCCATATCACGCACCACACCGTGCATCTGCTAAATACCAATACCCCAGCGATTACGACTTCTGAGGACCATCCAACCCGCTTAACACCTGCGAGAACGTGAGCCGCAACGTTCGACGGGAGAAGAAAACCGCGTATTCGCCATTCTTGTCTCTGACGCCTACCGATCCACCACCAGCCACGGTAACGATGATAAGGCTGTTGTCTGGCAGCTTTTTTAGAACATGCGAGTCTGCTGCATGGTGTCACAACTGAATAAAATAAAAGTAAGTAAGTGTTACACGTTTGTGAAACGTGAAGGCCAAAGCCTGCCAGCTTCGCAAGATGACGACGGACGCGCGAGCAGTGGCACGAGCGCTTGTCTGAGACCACATGTCTCTTGCAATCAGGCACGCACTAGGCACACTTTTAGTAAGCCACAACCGTGGAATTTATATAGATCGATTTATCAGACACTACCCCCAACTGCCGGTGCTGCGGCACTCACCTGGCTGCGCTTCCGCATATGCTATGGGAGTGTCCAGCACAGTACACACATATTATTGCGATAGCAATTATATGGACACTCCAAAGCAGATTTCTGCCGTCGCCGTCGCCGTTGCCGTCGCCGTGAGGTTCCGTATGACGTCAATGGAGATGAAATCCTCGCCGCGCGCCGCCGAACGCTGTATGTGCGAGTGAAAGGGCGCGAGGGGCGCGCGCTTTCACGGGGAGAGAACGCACGGCGGAGAACAAACGCGCGTTCTGTGCTGTGCTCCCTTAAGGGCTGCAGAAGTAGGCGTCTCTTTCCTCCTTTACAATCACCATATATGTAGAGCAAACGCGCCTTCTTCTGACGCACGAAAGGCAGTGGGGGGGGGGGGGGGGAGGGAAGGGAAGGGACGTTTAGCTGCGGCACCAAGTACCTATTTATATCAGAGGCTCCGGCAACAGTCACCAACGCCGCACGCATTTTGTGCGAACGTGGGCAAAACGCCGACGGCGTCGACAACAGTTCTGCGTGTTGCCGGTGCTGCTGCATGTCCAAGTTTATACAGCTGATAAAGCTACTATCATTACTCCGTTTGGCTCTCTACAAATTTGCTATCGCAATTGATGCTTCGCCTTTCAGGTGAAACTGCGACAACTTTTTACACAACAAGCGGAGTTTAATTACTCGTACCAAGTATCTCCGGTGCCATGAAGCAGCAAAAAATGGTGGTCTTAATTTTTATGACCACGACCCTCTCGTCGAGGTTGCGTGAGGCTCTGCGGAGCTCCGCCCTCGACGACCGAACCGGGACGACCCAGCACGCCCGTGAGGCGGCGGCGAGGCAAGCCCTCGACGTCCCCTCATGAGAGGCTTAGGCCCAGCCATCATAAAGTGCTGGTTCTATAATAAAGCTTTATTAGATGCGAAGCATCTTATGGCGGCGGCTTTGTCCGTCCCTCCCGTGGCGTCCCACACCCCCACAGCGCATGCGCGTCCCCTACCCCTCACTCTCCTCTCCTACGCTCCCCCCTTTCTCTCCTCTAGGAATCCTCGACGGAGCTACGCCCGCGTCCCACACCCCCACAGAGCATGCGCGTCCCCTCCCCCTCTCTCTCCTCTCCTACGCTGCCCCCCTTTCTCTCCTCTAGGAATCCGGAGCGGTGCGCACGACAGGTGGTGCGACGGCTGCATACTCCGCTGGGTGCACCACGGTAGTTCCGCGGTATGAAAATGACGGAGCGCGCGCCTCATTCTCTCTCCTGTGCAGCGCCGCGATGAGCACTCGGGCCGCTGCCGCGAAACCATCTCCCGCTCAAGCTAACCATCTCCCCACTGCTTCGCATCCACACATGGTTCCCTTTAGCGGGAGATGGAGTAATTTTTCCTCCTCCTCCTCAGACAAAATTAGGAAACGATGTCCTGAAACGTGTCAAAAAAGTGTTAGTGCCTGCAGGGGTCAAAAACGTTTTTCTTTAAACTTCACACGGACACACTGCCCGTAACAACTTGGTTCGAGCGACGAGGTATGTTTGTGCCATGGGGGGTTAATTGTCTTTTCTGGAGGAAACCAGAGACAGTAGAGCATGTTTTCATTGATTGTTGTGACGCGCGGTCGTCTATTAGATGTCCTTCAAAGGACACTGCGGAAGGACCTTCCAATAGATGCGCACGGCATAAGATTTCTCTCTGCTTAAGGAAATAGCGTCCCTTATGAAGTATTTATGTTTCTCGGTCTTTATAGCATATGGAGGTCACGTGTGGATTTCCAAAACGCTGATCCCCAAGCACGATCAGTTAACGCCCATTTTGATGAGGATGTCACGAAACTCAGAGACGTGCTGAAACACCAAGGCGCTGAAGAGGAAGTGCTTCAAATATTGGATGTGTCGCGACACCACGGACCCGAGCACATGGGGGTTGGACCCTCCCGCGTGTAGCCGTGCGCGGCTTAGCCCTGTCTGGGGAAAGGGGGATCCTGGGGGTTGAGCCGAGGCCGTGTGTTTGGACCTTTAAGGCCCCCCGGCGGAGGCAACACACCTCTTCGGCCTCTGCTTCACATAGACGGCACCCCTGGGCTGACCCACCCAGGGGAAATCGGCAGTTGCCTTTTCCTATCCTCCTCTTAAATCTTCGTCTTTCTCTCTCACTTTCAATCTATCCTGTCTTCTTTTCACTTCCTTTTACTTCCGTTTTCCCAGGCAGCTAGGGTTAACCTTGTGTGGGTAGCCAACCTAGGATATCCCATATTTGGTTATAGTAGTGGCGTACAGCTGGCGTTTGCAGTGCCTATCTCTTCCAGGTATTGCAGCGTCCCCTAGTTGGGCTCCATGGTGGGTGGCTGGCGCGGCTGCCGAACACTCACCTATACTTATGGAAAGTTCTTTCCCCCCACTCACTGATCGCCGTCTGAAACGAGGGCGCACCGAAGATGTTTTCCAGTTTTTTGGACGCCAAACACAGAATTTCCCCCGATTTCACGTGATCCACTCAGAAAAAACAGACAAATCAGTACGAACAATCTCACCTTTCCTTGTGTCAAAGACTCTGATTGATATTTTTGAACCAGGCTATAAAGCATCCAGGATGGCAAGCGGGGATCTCCTCTTGGAGCTCCGTGATCTGAAACAATATGAGAAACTACCCAACCTAGTGGCATTTGGAGAAGCTCAAGTAACAGTAACCCCGCACCGTACCATGAATATCACCCGTGGCGTTGTATCAGATGATGACCTGTTGCAGCTGAGCGAAGCTGAACTCCTAGAGGGCTTCAGTGAGCAGAATGTAATCAATGTTAAACGGATCAAGATGAGGTGCGACGGCAAGGAAATCCAGACTAAGCACCTGATACTAACTTTTAACTCAAGTGTTCTGCCCGCAACCATCGAGGCCGGATACATCAAGCTTCGTGTCAGGCCATACGTGCCAAACCCTCTACGATGTTTCAAATGCCAGCGGTTCGGCCACAGTTCACAGAACTGCCGAGGCCGACAAACATGTGCTAAATGTAGTTCCGGTGACCATGCCTCTGAAACGTGCGAAAACACTCCACACTGTGTCAACTGTGATGGCGAGCATGCCGCATACTCGCGGTCGTGCCCGTCTTGGAAGAAAGAAAAAGAAATTGTGACAATCAAAGTAAAAGAAAATATCTCATTCAAGGAGGCACGCAGGCGGGTGTCATACCTGCCAAAAACCAGCTTTGCCGAAGTGGCGCGTCAGGGGGCAGCGCCACATCGGCCCCCGGCGGCTGTCTGGCACACGCGCAGTGGCCCGGCGGCGACGCCATCCGCCCCCTCGGCCGGAGCAGCTAGCGCTGCTCTGCCAACTCACAAGAAGGGGCCATCGATCTCCGGGCTGGTGGCCTCGAGGGCCTCGTCTCTCGAGGCGAGGCCTTGTCGTCAAACCAACCGCTCGCAAGAGCGCGTGTCCAGCGCCTCGCAAGAGGCTATGGACACAACAACCAGCCAGACGGCGCCACTTGCGCCTAAGGAGCCGCGAGAGTCTCGCGATCGCTCCAAACAAGAAAAACACCGCATCACGGCGCCCGGAAAGGGCTCTGTGAAGTAATTCCTCTTTCTTAACACACAGCACAAAACCCACATTCAACATGGATACACAAATATTACAGTGGAATGTCCGAGGACTCCTCCACAATCTCGATGACATCAAAGAACTCCTACATAAGTATAATCCAAAAGTGCTGTGTGTCCAAGAAACACACCTCAAACACACGCAAACAGATTTTCTCCGACAATACGCCATTTTTCGTAAGGACCGCGATGACACAGTCGTGTCTTCCGGTGGTGTGGCTATTGTAGTCGACAGAGGTGTTGCCTGCCGGGAACTAAAACTTCGTACGCCCCTAGAGGCAGTTGCTGTCCGAGGGGTGTTGTTTGACAAGCTGGTCACTGTCAGCTCTATATACATCCCTCCCAATTATCAACTACATAAAACCGAATTCCAAAACTACATAAATGAACTTCCGGAGCCATACATAGTTGTCGGAGATTTCAACGCACATAACACTTTGTGGGGAGACTCACGTTGCGATGCGAGAGGTCGCCTGATTGAAAATTTTCTGTTTTCTTCAGGCGCATCATTACTTAACAAGAAAGAGCCTACGTATTACAGCATTACACATAACACATATTCATCCATTGACTTAAGTATAGCATCGAGTACACTAATGCCATACCTGGAGTGGTCTGTTCTCAAGAACCCCCTTGGGAGCGACCACTTCCCAATTATGCTAGGCTTAACAGAACATGATAGATGCTCGCCACACGTTCCGCGATGGAAGGTTGACTCGGCTAACTGGGAACTTTTCCGACAAATAACATATTTAAGCCGTGATGACATTGCCTCTTTTAACATAGACGATGCTGTGGCGTATATAACAGGTTTTATCATTGACGCTGCTGAAAGGTGCATACAACAAACTAATAGACTACCTAATAAACGTCGCCTGCCTTGGTGGAATGATGAATGCCAGAAAGCACGTAAAAAGCAAAACAAAGCCTGGGGATTGTTTCGCAACTCCCCAACAGCTGAAAACCTGATAAATTTTAAACAAGCAAAATCACAGGGCAGAAGAACGCGTCGACGTGCAAAGAGAGAGAGTTGGGAAAGGTACATTGCCAGTATAAATTCATACACCGACGAAACAAAAGTCTGGAATAGGGTAAATAATCTAATAGGCCGGGAGTCACATCCTCTACCCTTAGTAAGTAGCCAAGGTGATAGCCTGGAAGATCAGGCGGATTGTCTAGGTGAACACTTTCAATATGTATCAAGTGAATCGCATTATACAGACACTTTCCTGAAGTTCAAAGAACGCGCAGAGCGGCAGCCTCTTAACCGCAAAGGTTTTTCGAGTGAGGCTTACAATCAACCATTTAACTTAGCCGAACTTAAAGCATCTCTCGCTTGTTGTAACAACTCGGCGCCAGGTGGTGATCGTATCATGTATGAAATGGTTAGATACCTACACCCTGAAACACTGAAAACACTCTTATCTCTGTTTAATGCCATGTGGGCGGCTGGGTGTATCCCGTCCTCATGGAAAGAAGCCATAGTCATCCCTATACTTAAACAAGGCAAAGACCCGTCCTTAGCCAGCAGCTACAGGCCAATAGCACTAACGAGCTGCCTGTGCAAGCTGTATGAAAAAATGACAAACCGGCGTTTAATCAGTTTCCTAGAAAATAACAAAATACTAGACCCCTTCCAGTGTGGCTTCCGAGAAGGTAGGTCGACAATAGACCACCTTGTTCGCATCGAGGCAAACATCAGAGATGCATTTATTCATAAACAGTTTTTACTTTCAGTATTTATAGATTTAGAGAAAGCGTACGACACGACATGGCGCTTCGGAATTCTGCGAGATCTTTCTGCGATGGGGGTCCGCAGAAATATGTTAAATACAGTCGAAAGCTACTTGTCTAACCGCACGTTTCGCGTAAGAGTGGGCAATGTTTTATCTAGAACATTCACCCAGGAGGCTGGCGTGCCGCAAGGGGGTGTACTTAGTTGCACACTCTTCATTGTAAAAATGAACTCCCTGCATACAGTGATTCCACGCAGCATGTTTTATTCTGTGTACGTCGATGATGTACAGATAGGTTTCAAATCATGTAAGATCGCTATCTGTGAGCGACAGGTGCAGCTTGGATTAAACAAATTGTCTAAATGGGCGGATGTAAATGGGTTCAAAATAAACGCACAGAAAAGTACATGCATACTCTTCTCAAACAAAAGAGGCGTGACACCGGTACCAAATCTCACGATCAATCGAGAGGAACTATCCATGAGCAGTGAACATGAATTCCTGGGCATAATTCTGGACTCTAAGCTTACCTTCATCCCCCATCTTAAATATCTGAAGACAAAGTGTCTGAAGACTATGAACCTTTTAAAAATTCTCTCGCACACAACATGGGGTAGTATTCGAAAATGCCTCCTAAACTTGTACAACAGTCTTGTCCGCTCGCGCCTTGATTACGGAGCTATAGTTTATAACTCCGCAACGCCAAGTGCATTAAAAATACTAGACCCCATTCACCATTTGGGTATCCGCCTCGCGACCGGTGCTTTCCGAACAAGCCCGATCCAGAGTCTCTATGTAGAGTCGAACCAGTGGTCACTCCATCTGCAGCGCTCATATAGCAGTTTCGTATATTTTCTGACAGTACAAGCAAACAACGAACATCCTTCTTATTCCACCATAAACGATATGACCGCCGCTGCACTCTTCCATAAACGACCTGCAGCGAGGAAACCGTTCTCTTTACGTGTAAGAAATCTTAGTGAGCAAATGGGTGTTCCAGTGATTGAACATCGTCCTATGGCTCCTGCTAAATTGTTACCGCCGTGGCAGTGGCAGATCATAGAGTGCGACACATCGTTCGTAGAGGTCACGAAAGACGCTCCAGAGGCGCACATTAAAATGCATTTCCTAGAGCTTCAATCCAAGTACTCGTGTACAGAGTTTTACACGGACGCTTCTAGGTCACATGCCGTGGTTTATTATGCAGCCATCGGTCCATCGTTTTCGGAAACCGGTGTACTGCACCCGGAGACAAGTATCTTTACGGCTGAGGCCTATGCAATATTATCGGCTGTAAAGTTTATAATGAAATCAAAACTCAAAAAGACTATCATATTTACGGACTCGCAAAGTGTAGTGAAAGCATTGCAATCACTCTGTAAACACAAAAACCCTGTACTTAATGAGCTCTATTCCATTTTGTGTAAAGCGTATATATCTAACCAACATGTGATTTTATGCTGGGTACCGGGTCATAGAGGCATTGAGGGTAATGTTCGAGCAGATCAAATGGCCACATCAGTTACATCTCAGGCTATTAACCCTACAACTGCTGCTCCTGCAACAGACTTGAAACCTTTCTTGCGAAAGAAGGTACGAAGCCACTGGCAACACTTGTGGGACGCTGAAACAAATAATAAACTTCACATGATTAAACCACAGTTAGGTTTCTGGCCCTCAGCTACGAAAACACGACGAATTGATGTCCTATTCTGTCGTCTCAGAATAGGACACACGTACGGCACCCACAATTTTTTGCTCACTGGTGATGAACCACCAACCTGTGGTAGATGTGGTGAGAGGCTGACCGTGCTCCACGTCCTGCTGGAGTGTCGGGAAGCCGAAACGGAGAGAAGAAAATATTTTCCTGTAGCATACCGCTATCATATCCCTCTTCATCCCATGATGTTTATTGGTGAAGAACCACTTTTTAACGCCAAAGCAATCCTCGGCTTTTTGAACGATGTTGTGCTACATGTTATCAGCCCAATAAATTCATAGCGCATCCTCCCTCCAGAGGATGCTGCTGTGATAGTAGTTTTGTATAAGCACATGCCTCCAGGCCCTTGTGGTTCAAGGGCTCTGTTTAGGCAGTAGTAGTGCTTCTTTCCAATTACTACATCTTCAATATTTTAAATATCGTGTCATTCTTTCTCAATGCATTCTCCATTTCATAGTACACCTCATTAGTCATTGCCATGATTTTAGTGCATGTATATTTTACGCATTTTACAGCGATCATTTTTAGGCCCCTTTACAGCCACACTTCATCTATTTCTCAGAATTCATCGCTCCACTGCACACTCACAAACAATGGCATGGCGCTCTTTGGCCATAACTGGCCCTTGCGCCATAAAACACCACACATCATCATCAAATATTGGATGCCGTTACACAGTTGAAATTTGATAAGTAAATGCAACTACCTTAGACAGGCTGGCAGATGTTTTGTTAAATATGGCAATAAAAAAAAGAGCAGCCGTAGCTTCAGGGAAGCGTGCTCGTCTCGCACCGCGGAGGCCCGGGTTCGGTTCCCACCCAGACCAAAATTTCCACTAAGTTAATTTGTTTACAGGAACTTCCCTGGCGAAACGTGACATCAATCCAGGCATTTTTAGTGGTGATTTTGCTCTTTGCGGCGTCGGCCATTTTTCGTCACAGCACAGTTTCGCCAAGGGCACTGCAAGGTCACGGAAAAGGCACCACCAAGGGCACCGCCAACATAGACACCTAAGGTTTTCGTCTTAAAAGACGGCTTCGGACATGTGAACCATACTTTTGCGGAAGAACACTTATTTCACAGTAGGAGCGGCACGTTGAGAGTAAGAGGGCCCTCGAGAAGCCATATTTTACTAATGTGGCAATGCTGGTAATCTGTACCACCGGTGTATATCATATCAGAGAAAGGGCCATCAGGGATTCATCATAACGCGCGTCGCCCAAGCACTGAGCTTGGGCGACGCGTGAGCCCACGCGAGATTGAGCAGTACCTTGCAGCCCAATAGTGGTCTCCTCCTGCACAACGGCGCCTATCGCGTTCGCCATCGACTGGGCATCTCACCTCAGCTAGCCGTTACGTTAAGTTTTTCGATGCCGTTCGCAACAAGTCTCCAAGTCCACGTCAGGAAATTTAGAACAGTAATTTTCAGGAATGAGGCCGCTGTTGGTCATCCTGACATACATCAACCGATACGACATGCTAGTGATGACAACTTACCCACCACGCCATCTTCTGGTAACGACGCAGCTCTTTTCCACGATATCATTGAATCCGTCGACAATTGTCCGGTAACCGCCCTCGATGATATCGTCACCGACTACTCCGTTATGAGTGCTGATGTGGTGGCTACACTTCAAAAGGTCACGTGACTGTGGAATGGCCACCAGTGCCGTACTGCGGGTGGTCATCAAGAGACACCAGTTGGCAGGTGCACTAACACGATGCAGATCTGTGGCTCTACTTTCATTCGATATTTCGTCATGCTCATGGAGTGCTCCAGACAACTTAGCAATGGACTTTCTTAGGCAATATATAGCTATTATGCATCTTCGTGAGCTCCTGATGACAATCAGGCAACTCAAGCTTACGCGGATTCAAACCGCCCCCCACCCCCTAATGATGGCGTTGGTGTTTGTAATAATTCGGCTACAGATTCCATCGCAGTTCTCCCGCCATGATGCTTTACTGTGCCACCTCCAGTTAGGACTGGCTTTCACGACAGCCTACTCATTCCTTATTGCAATGTCCAGCACACCTACCTATAGCTCATACATCTGTGAAAAGACGATCGAGCACGTGTTGTGTTTTAGGGGCGAAGCTCCTTAAGCCGTGGGTCTGTACATCCTCTGTATGTAGCCACCTCTCGTTTAGTTCTTGGAGTGTTCACTATATGGCGGTACTTGTACATCCCGCGCTCGGAGTCGCCGGATGGACAAGGCTGCAGAGCTGCGAGCGCGCAAGGCGGCGGCAGCGCGCGCTCGCAGACAGAATCCCGGCGACGTACGCTAGGGCTTCCGGTTCCGCTCCCGGTTCCACTTCCGGTTCCGCTTTCGTTGCCACTTCCGGTTCTGCTTCCGGTTCCGGAAGCCAGCTTCCGGCGTTTTTCTCTCGTCCGTCGCTAGGTGCGCTGTGGTGCACAAGGGCGTTCGTTCCCGACGCGCGTTCTCGTTCTCTCGTTCCCGACGCGCGCTCTCTTTCTCGTCCGTAGCTAGGTGCGCTGCGATGCACAAGGACGCTCGTTCCCGACGCGCGCTCTCTTTATCTCTCGTCCGTAGCTGTGGTTTACCCGAATGATCCCCCGGTGCTTCACCCACTCATCATCATTCACTTCGTGGATATGCTGTGATTTTTTTGTAATCTTTGTGACATCGAACGCTACATCCTTCGGAGTGTGTTAAACCAATTGGACAGCAGACCATTTTCAGAGACAGAGTCTTGGACCACGGCCCCACACGTCGCAGGCTTACAAAGCGACGCGGGTATTGCTACGATTCGTGAAATCAACTGGCCTCAGTGACCGATTGTGATGGACAAGCGCACGTGTTCACACTAAGAGTACCTCCTTCCTTCCCTCTCCTTTCTTTTCTTCCGTAGCACACCAGGCGTGCGTCTGGTTCACCTCCCTACATTTCCTTCCTTCTTTTCATCAACCTCCTCCTCCTTAAAATGACTCCTTGCTAATAGCACCCCGCTCCAGTGAGCCGGTTACCGTGGCGAGCGACGGCAAGGAAATGGCTCGTGGAATTTTTCAAATCAATGTGTCTATCCTTCTGTCTCGTCAAATCTACGTCACCGGCAGCCTTCTTCAACTGACCAAATGGCTTGCTCAGTTCTAATGACGAATTTTAGTCGCGAGTACCAGCACTTCATGAGGCAGCCTGTTTTCGCTTACTTAAAGAAAAGTTGTGACGCCAGTGCCAGCTTTTCACTCGCGGAACTTTCCACTGACCTCCACCGCGATAATCCGTCTACTATTCATGTCGGTGTGAATCCAGAAACGCTTTCTTTTTCTAACCCACGAAGGTGTCACAACGCTTACCTACATCTTACTTCACTTCGCACCGTTTGCTATCAGCTTTGATATTGTTAAGGCAATAATAACCGCACAGTTTGGGGGATTACTTTCATTGTTTCGGCAGCTCTTATCAACCCCAGCATGTTTATTCACAAATTAAATAGTTCTTTATTTTTTAATGTTAGCGCAATTCAACATTTAAAGTTTCGGTAGTGGTAATTGAAAGAAATCACTGCTGTTGCAGGAGTGAACGGGGACGATGTTTATTGGACTCTGAATCACGAAAGATGCCTCTTCTCACGGAAACTGATTTACGAAAACCATTGGAGGATGCTTCAAAGTACTGTAAGAACCAATATATGGAGGCTACAAATGTAGAATTTGTAGCGGTAAGAATCATTTTTTTAAGTTTAGGTTACCCTAATGAGATCCCTTCATGCAGAGTCTGGTTCACCTCCCTACATTTCCTTCCTTCTTTTAATCAACCTCCTCCTCCTTAAAATGACTCCTTGCTAATAGCACCCCGCTCCAGTGAGCCGGTTACCGTGGCGAGCGACGGCAAGGAAATGGCTCGTGGAATTTTTCGCTTTCGGAGCAGACAGTCCTGGAACGCCGGCCTATACAGTCGTCACACAACAAGTCATTCAAGGCACTCTTGAAGTTTTTGCGATCGAGTGGACTATCTGACAGACTATAGTTCTCACAGACGTTTCCAACCTCCTCCTTTTCTTTTCCTTTTTTTTTCATTCCTTGAAATTTTTTTTGTGACTGCTTTTTCTCTTCCCTATTCTTTCCGCCTTTCATTTCCCCTTCCCCTTCCCCCAGTGCAGGGTAGCAAACCAGAATCTTTTCCGGTTAACCTCCCTGCCTTTCCCACCACGTTTCTCTCTCTCTCTCTCTCTCTTCATGCAGAGTCAATAAAAAATAATACAACTTAGATAACGCATGATACTGTTATTACTTTAGTGACTTTGTACTACACGTACTTTTACTTTGTACTAAATGTGGTGTTTCCACATTTCATACACGAACCTAGTAAGTGCAATGTGCAGATAACTTTACAGGACACAGAACTAAGGTTTTTCGTTTGTACGTATGTTGTGCATTATCTTCTTTCCAGAATTATAGCGAAGAATTTAATATAGACAAATGTGTCTTAGTTTGTGCGACCACAGACAGTGATGGCGTGAGGTCCTATAATATTGTTCCTGCCCCGGATTACATCTTTTGTGGAATGGCTGCAGAAGTACCGCAGGTGAGTTTGTAATTTGCAAATTCCCTTTCGGATGCTCTCACCTTAGCTTTCGAAAACTTACACGGGGACTTCCGAACGTTCATGTTATGGAATTTCTAGCGCCCTTTTGCAGTTCATTGCAACAGTAATTATATCGATGCTCCAGATGACTTTTCGCTGATGGCGTCGTTGTCGCCGTTGGTGTGGTGGTCCGTGTGGATGTTTCGGTATGCCGGATGGTTGCTATAACATTCAAGCGCTAAAGTTGCTCTGACCAGGTTTTATGATCTACCAGAATGTTGGCGATTGCAGCGCTCTAAAAAGAGTCAATACATTTTGTTCACATAGTAAGTCCTTCATGTTGAATCACTGAAACTTTCAAGACAATAATATGGCTAAAACTGAAAGTGGTGGAGCTTATTCGGGGCCGGCGCCAGCGCTATTTACGGGTATGGTATTGCATTGGGCGTTTGCTCGTCGGTCCCATTGAGTGCAGCGTCGAGATGCGAAGCCTGCAATACCACTGACGGTGCTCATGACGCTTGCGTTCTCACACCACTAATAGCTGTCAGGGCATTGTTTCTCCTGTCCAGCACCATTTTGTGCTGCTTCCCGCCAACACGTAGCTTCCACACCTAGTTACGACACCGTCTGAGGAGATGAAGCACAGCGCGAGAGGTTGCTATCGCTCTCAATGCTGCCAACATCACTCAAAAAATTGCAATATTTTATTTACAGTTTTAATAAGAATTAAATTAGAAGTTCTAACGTTTCAAAGCAACCGAGTCGGTTTAGATCTACGAATAATCTTTGTTAGGTAGGCTTTTCCAGCGTGCACCTAGAACCAGTTGGTAGAAGCCTACTTTGTACATCATCCCAACGCCATCGGAATGCAATTAAATAGCCGCACCCGGTGACTGAACCGAAAGCACTTTGCTCAGCAGCAGAACGCCGTCGCCACACAGTCATAGGGACGGGACCGTTTAAAGTGGACCTTGCTTTGGGAATCCTCACCCTCTCTTGCCCTGGCAGCTGCTACTGATTGCGGCAACGGTCTTGTCGAATAGCCGCTCCTATAACCAGTCGACTTATATATAGGCTTCCGTACTACCCTTACAGACTACACCTACTGAGTGAATTTGTCAGTGAAGCCTCAAGCCGTATTTAAGCATCCTCACTGTAAGGAATATACGCCTTCAGGCGCGTAAATAATCTCTTGGCGCCAAGCATTCTGCGTCTTCTTTCGGCTTTTCGGTGCATCTGATCGGGCGATTTCTCCACCAGCAAAAGCAGCCGATAACCGAGGTAGTGACATTTATTATTGGAATTTACTTTCCGATTCTGAAGGCATTTCAATGTACGGTCGCGTGAGTACTTCCTGCAAACGCTTTAAGCGAAATGATAGACAGTACACGAAAGAACAGGACAAGGCGCTTACTCACGACTGAAAGATTTATTGACAGGGAGCAAAAATAAGCATTTTAAATCAAAGCATATGAAAAAAGCATTTAAAATAATTTTTAAAGTAACAATTTTAAATAAAACATTTTTAACGTTTTTGAGGAAAACAGCATGACGTTAAACTTTTCTTTTGAATTGCCCCAAGAGATCCAGTTACAGTTTGTTGATCTAAAATTGATCTTTCAATCACTTCACGCTTGCTGGACTACGGACCCAAATCGATTAGGCCTATCCTCAACTGTGGTCAGGTCATTCCGAATTGGTAAAACGAGGAATAGTTAAAACGGGGTTCAAGTTCTGCATTGAAGAAGTCATGTGAATACTTGATATATTTACGCTTCCACAATCAGACCGACAAGCTCGAACAAGCTCATTATCCACATAATGTTATAAAATTGATGTGTGCTAACACTTTGAAAGAAATTAAAGCCATCGAGGGAAAGCAGCCCAGCCTTGAGAATCGTCATAAAGAGAAAAAAGGTGCCGTCCCTTCGTACTTACATAGAACACGACATGAATTAGAGAGAGAGAGAGAGAGAGAGAGAAAGCGAAGAAAGGAAAGGCAGGGAGGTCAACCAGACGAATGTCTGGTTTGCTACCCTACACAAGGGGTAAGGGAAAGGGGGAATAAAAAGAGGAAGAGAGTGAGCATTGTGTGTGCAGCGAAGCACCATGACACCAAAGTCAAGTCCCATAGCTGGTGATGTGCGTTGAAGACATCTGAAATGAACCAAGGGCCAGTGGTCGTTGCGTGAATAGGAGGCTGTGGGTGAGCCATGGGGCTTACTGGAGACTTGCAAGCACTGGATTAAGAGCATCCAGTATTTGCACTGCTCTTCGCGCTGACGGAGTGTGCAGCTTGTTAAGACTATACGAAGGGTATTTATAAGGGACCGAAGCATCACAACCACTTGCCGGTCTTCTTTTATCGGGAGTCAGCATTGTGGACTCTACCGCGGTGCACTGTATCCTTTGATGTGACTGTGGTGCCGGCTGTGGCATCGGTTGTGGTTCCGGCTGTGGCTTCCGCTGTGGCTTCAACTGTGGCGTCGGCTGTGGCATTGTCATGATATGGACGGAAGCGCGCGAAAAACAACAAGACATTGCCGTGTTCGCCGTGCGGGGGTGATGACGAAGTGGTGTGATCGTGTGGCGCGTGGCGCGTGGTGCGTGCAAGTGTTCTGAGCTGCTCGGCGTTGAAGGCCAGCCGGTTCTCGCTGGACGCCCGGTCCAGAGAACCCAGATCGCCCACTGCGCCGTCCTTGGACGCAAAGGACCTGTGTTCCTGCTGGGCAACCGGTCCAGGGAGCCAGGCGAACGAGGTAACTCGTTCTCGGATGCCGGTGACCTGCGTTCCTGCTGGGCAACCGGTCCAGGGAGCCAGGTGAGCGGGGCAACCGCGGTCCAGAGAGCCAGGCGAGCGGGGCAACCGTTCGAGAGAGCCAGGCGAGCGGGGCAACCGGTCCAGGGAGCCTGAAGGGCCTGTGTTCCTGCTGAACAACCGGTCCAGGGAGCCAGGCGAGGTGGTCGCTTTCCCGGGCCACTGCCGCGACCAGCCTGCTGCCGGAGGCGAGAGCAGTAGCGAGAGCTGTTGCACGGCCAGCACGGCTGTGTCTGCTGCCGTCGCTGCTGCAGCTGTAGATCCCATGATACCGTGGGTAGGCCCATGGTGACGTCGTCCAGCCGTCAGCCGACCCTTCGGGACCGACATCGGCCTCTACGCGTCAACGGACTTCACGCAAAGGGAACGCACGGCGAGAGACATTATATTATATGACAGGACACTCTATAGTAGCAGCTTCGGGACTGCATGCGTTAGCATAACGTAACTACATGTCCATAGTGAAGTCTGTACGTTTTGTGCTGTTAATATATATTCTGTGTTTGTGTGCACTCGAGTGGTCGATTGCGTTCCTTGGTGAGTGGTCCTGGGCCCAAACCTCATTATAGTCCATCACCAATCAAACAGCACTACATAATCATCAGTTTCATCACAATCTGGCGAGCTTGCCAGGATACCGCTCGTAAAATCATCGAAGGAAATTATCCTCCCTCGAGTGCACGCTCACAGAGAACTAAACGATGGATACAGAAAGATTAGCCACTATTGGATCACAGCTAGGATTGTCCGGTGTGGAATTGCGTACGTGGATTGAGAATGAACAGGCAAAACAAAGAGCGGAACGAGCTGCGGAGAGAGAAGCAAGTAAGGAAGCCGACGAAAGAACTCGACAAATTCTTGAGCTCAAATTGAAGCTCCAAGAAGGAGCTCAGAGTGAATCCGCACGAATCAACACTGATTCGATGTCTCTTCCGAGTGCCGCCTCTTCAGTTCTCAACCCGCAAAAGTTGCTTCCATTGTTCGATGAGCGACGCGATGATTTGCATGCGTACTTGCAAAGGTTCGAGCGCGTGGCAACAGGACAAGATTGGCCACAAGAGAAGTGGGCATTAGCTGTGAGCATGTGTTTAAGTGGTGAAGCGCTAACAGTAATTGGCCGAATGACTGCCGCTGATTCATTAGACTATGAGAAAGTAAAGAAAGCTTTGCTGCAGAGGTTTCGATTCACTGCACAAGGTTATCAGGAGAAATTTCGCAAGGCAAGGGCAGAGGATGGAGAAACCGGGAGACAGTTAGCTGCTAGGCTTTCAGGGTACTTCGACCACTGGATTGACATGGCTAACGTATCCAGAACGTTCGACAGCCTTCGAGATCACATGGTCGCCGAACAGTTTATCCGGTGTTGCCATCCAAAGCTTACTATATTCCTGAAAGAACGAGAATGCAAGTCACTCCAAGAGCTAGCTGATGCGGCTGATCGGTTCATTGAAGCTCAGAACTTATCGAATCTCGGGAAGGTTCCGGAGGACGCAATAGACGTCACTAGGAATCCCACCGACGCTCCAAGAAAACCACCACCAATTTGCAAGCGCCTTGGGCATCAAGCTCATGAATGTCGCAACCCAGCTAAAGAAGTGACAAAGTGCAAGTTCTGTGGGAAGGTTGGTCACAAGAGCGACGACTGCTGGAGCACGAAGGCGCATAAGGAGAAAAGTTCGGCCTGCGTGGTCAACGAGAACCGCGATGATTTTTCTTTGTGTCACCCAACTGGAAAACACAAGAAAGGTAAAAATCGTGACACGTTTGATAAAAAACCGGATGAAAGAAAACCAATTTTTCTGGTGGAAGGAATGCCAGTAGTTGAAGGGCAAGTGCTCGGTCGAACAATTAGGGTCCTTCGTGATACGGGCAGCAATACTGCAATTATCCGAAGAGACTTAGTTCCTGATCAGAGTTTGACTGGAAAGAGTAGCAGAGTCCTGCTTATTGATGGCTCTGTAATTGATGTGCCAGAAGCCAGACTCCACGTAAATACACCCTACTTTACTGGAGAAATCACAGCCTTATGTATGGACAAGCCACTTTACGATCTTGTGCTCGGAAACCTACCGGGTATCAGAGGACCTCAGGAGCCAGATATTAACTGGAAGCATGCTACAGCCGACCAAAGAGACACTGCGTCGCTGAACTCGAGTGTGCAATTGGTACCTGTAGAGCACCCTCACTATGTTTCCGCCATGGTCAAGCCACAAGAGGATAAGACGACTCCATTGTGCGCACCAAAGATAAAGTGGTGTGACGTTAACAAAGACCAGTTTGCAGAGGAACAGCAGAAAGACAAAACGTTGAAATCTCTGTTTGCTAAAGTCGACAGAAAGTGCAAGTCAGCAAAAGGCCACTGCTACTCGTTCCTTGAAAAAGGTGGGCTTCTCTACCGACAGTACTGTCTTGCTACCGGTAGAACATTTAACCAGCTCGTCGTGCCGAAGATGTTTAGAAGACCTATACTTGAAGTCGCACACGAAGGTCTTATGGCCGGACATCAAGGAATTAGGCGCACGACAGATCGAGTCTTGGCGGATTTTACTGGCCAGATCTGCATGGCGACGTGAAAAGTTTCGTCAAATCCTGCGATAAATGCCAGCGAAGAACACCAAAAGGCAAAATAGGTGTTGCGCCTCTGGGCAATATGCCTATCATACGTACACCTTTTGAGCGCGTTGCGGTCGATTTAATCGGTCCTTTCTCACCAAAATCGGACCGTGGCAACCGTTATGTTCTCACTCTCATAGATTTTGCCACACGATATGCGGATGCCATTGCTCTCCCTGCAATTGATGCTGTGCACGTGGCAGAGGGAATGATTGAGATCTTCTCTCGCATTGGTCTACCCAAAGAGATCGTAAGCGACCAAGGAACAAGCTTCACAGCAGAACTCATGGAAGAGGTGGGCCGTCTACTTGCCATCAAGTTTCTACGAACAACTCCCTATCATGCCATGGCGAATGGGCTCGTGGAGAAGTTCAGCGGGACCCTGAAGACCATGCTGAAGAAGATGTGCCAGGACAAACCTCGATCCTGGGACAGGTACCTTGCTCCAGTGCTATTCGCCTACAGAGAAGTGCCGCAATCAAGCCTGGGCTTCTCGCCTTTTCAATTGATTTATGGTCGACACGTACGAGGACCACTGACGGTGCTCAAGGAGCTGTGGACCAATGAGGATATCGACGGCGAAACTCGTACAACCTACACCTATCTTGTCGATCTTCGAAATCACCTTGAGGAGACATGCAAACTCGCCCATGACGAGTTGGAGAAGGCACGCGCAAAGCAAAAGACCTACTTTGACTGGAAGAGTAGTCCTCGCAAGTTAAACGTTGGCGATAAAGTACTTATTCTACTGCCGACTGATTCCAACAAACTACTAATGCAGTGGAAAGGTCCATTTGAAGTCGCCGAACGGAAGAATGAGGTCGACTACGTTTTGAACATAAGTGGAAAAAGAAAAATATTCCACATCAATATGCTCAAGAAATATGAGGAACGCGAACCTTTACAAGGGCAGCAGGTCTCTGCCATAACAGAGATCACCAAGCCTTTGACAGACCTCACACGGAAAGGACCAAACAACAGTCTCGCGTGGGGACCGGCTCAACAGCAAGCGTTCAGCATTTTCAAGAATAAGCTCGGCAATGCTCCCATTCTACAAGCACCGAACATGACAAAGAGTAGGATAACATCGGAGCGGATTACCTGAGCCGTATCTAAATCGCTGAACGAACAAGTGTATATTACCATAGAGTTAAAATTTTTAACCTTTGGATTGCTAAAGGACAAGAAGACAATTACCGATTTTACTTTTAAAACAACAGTTGTATATGTAGTGAACTCGTCAAAGTGTACCTCCGCGCAACACGTTGGCCTTTGTTTTCCGCCTTCTTCCCCATTAGAAAAAGTTGTAAACAACTTTCTTAAAACCGGGGGTTGTCATGATATGGACGGAAGCGCGCGAAAAACAACAAGACATTGCCGTGTTCGCCGTGCGGGGGTGATGACGAAGTGGTGTGATCGTGTGGCGCGTGGCGCGTGGTGCGTGCAAGTGTTCTGAGCTGCTCGGCGTTGAAGGCCAGCCGGTTCTCGCTGGACGCCCGGTCCAGAGAACCCAGATCGCCCACTGCGCCGTCCTTGGACGCAAAGGACCTGTGTTCCTGCTGGGCAACCGGTCCAGGGAGCCAGGCGAACGAGGTAACTCGTTCTCGGATGCCGGTGACCTGCGTTCCTGCTGGGCAACCGGTCCAGGGAGCCAGGTGAGCGGGGCAACCGCGGTCCAGAGAGCCAGGCGAGCGGGGCAACCGTTCGAGAGAGCCAGGCGAGCGGGGCAACCGGTCCAGGGAGCCTGAAGGGCCTGTGTTCCTGCTGAACAACCGGTCCAGGGAGCCAGGCGAGGTGGTCGCTTTCCCGGGCCACTGCCGCGACCAGCCTGCTGCCGGAGGCGAGAGCAGTAGCGAGAGCTGTTGCACGGCCAGCACGGCTGTGTCTGCTGCCGTCGCTGCTGCAGCTGTAGATCCCATGATACCGTGGGTAGGCCCATGGTGACGTCGTCCAGCCGTCAGCCGACCCTTCGGGACCGACATCGGCCTCTACGCGTCAACGGACTTCACGCAAAGGGAACGCACGGCGAGAGACATTATATTATATGACAGGACACTCTATAGTAGCAGCTTCGGGACTGCATGCGTTAGCATAACGTAACTACATGTCCATAGTGAAGTCTGTACGTTTTGTGCTGTTAATATATATTCTGTGTTTGTGTGCACTCGAGTGGTCGATTGCGTTCCTTGGTGAGTGGTCCTGGGCCCAAACCTCATTACAGTCCATCACCAATCTAACAGCACTACATAATCATCATTTTCATCACAGGCATCGTCTGTGGCGTCAGCTGTGGCCATGGCCGTGGCTTCGGCTGTGGCTTCAGCTGGGGTATTCGCTGTGGCTTCGGTTGTGGCTTCTGCTGTGGCGGTGGCTGTAGCTTTGGTAGCGCGGGCCAGGCTTCAGTGTTGGTGTTCTCCGGCACAACCTTGTCATAGTTAGACTCGACTCCGCCAGGCCTAGGGGGCAGAGGAGGAGGAGTTGCCGGATGTGCCACGCTCTTCATAGAGGAATCTTCGTTCTTTGAAGTCCGACGGCGTCGGTAGCGTCGCTTTCTAATGGCCGCAACAGCTTCCTGACAAGACGAACAGTCTCTTGCCATCCGCTTGAAGACCGCCTTTTCTTTCCTCATTTTAGGGCAGTCCTTTGAGGTCGCATCATGGGACCCAATGCAATTGGGGCATTTAAGAACCGTGGCTACACAGGAGTCTGCAGCGTGGGGCTGTGCGCAGCGCGAGCAAACTCTCGTGTTCTGGCACACAGCGCTCACGTGTCGCAGCCTCAGGCAGTTGCGGCATTGGAGTGGTCTTTGGATAAATGGACGCACGGGGTGTCTAAAGTGGCCCACCTTGACGTGTGAGGGAAGAGATTCGCCCTTGAAAACCACCTTCACACAGCGGGATGTGCCGAGTCGAGACACATGAGTGATGGCGCAGCCATCAACGGCTGTCTTACTTAAATGCGGCAAGTCGGCGCTGGAGATGGAGACGTCAACGTCGTTGATGACACCAGTAGTGGTATCACTGTCCAGAGGAATGTATGAGTGGACCTTCGTGCCACCAAGTTCCGTAAGTTTGCTCAAAGTGATCCGTGACCTCTCATCTACGATGTTAATAGCCAAGACATTTTGTTCGTCTGTTGACTCTGACATCCGTGACTTGATTTGGCGTCACCGCTTCCAGAAGCACCGAAACAGACTGTCTGTTTAGTCGCCTCAGGTTATCGGTAGCGAGTTCTGGCATAAATAGAATTGTACTGACTGCGCTATTCCGAGGTGGTCCTGCAGTCGACGTGCTTTAAGACGGGTAAGCCCTGGTGTTTCTTTGTTTCACCTTGCGGCTCCTCACAAGCTGAAAGTCGTCATCGGAGAAGTCATCACTGTTGAGCAAGTAGACGCTGGTATCGTCGCTGTCGGTGTCGCTCTGAAGGCCGGTCCGCTTCATAGACGCAGCCTCCGCTGAAATCGCCATCCCCAGCAGAGGCGCGGGGACGTCAACTCGCATCCGTGCAACAATCCATGACGGCTACCGGAGATTTACAGAGAAATCAGGCGAAAACAGCGAGAAGTAGCGTTCTGGCTCGCAGAAACTTCGAGAAAGGATGCGTAGAGAGGCAGGGAGGTTAACCAGAAGTACTTCCGGTTGGCCCGCCCTGCACGGGGGAAGGAGTAGGGGGATAAAAAGAGAGTGGAAGGGATAGCTAGATAGATAGATAGATAGATAGATAGATAGATAGATAGATAGATAGATAGATAGATAGATAGATAGATAGATAGATAGATAGATAGATAGATAGATAGATAGATAGATAGATAGATAGATAGATAGATAGATAGATAGATAGATAGATAGATAGATAGATAGATAGATAGATAGATAGATAGATAGATAGATAGATAGAAACGAGCATAAACAAACGTCCTACACTATAGAGCGGTAGGCGGCGGCGTTCTTAGTCTTTCGTCACGGCCCGTAGACCGCAGGAACCTTAGTAACACGAGTAAGGCCTTCAGCGCGGATGTTCTTTGGGAGCACTGACTCAAAGCTTTTAGTTCTGATTGTGGTCGATTGTCAAATTGGTCAAGCACTCTGCACATCACTTGTCTCTGGGCACTATATCGCGCGCAGAAACAGATAATGTTTGCGAGCATCGGTGCTGCATATGCCGCACCTGGGGCTCTTGCCCATTCAAATAAGGAAGCTATATGAGTTCGTAAATGCAACGGCTAGCCACAGAGGGTACAGCATGGTCTGTTCACGTCGTGGTAACCCATGCAGTAGATCCATCCGTATATCCGGAGACAACGAACGCAAACGTTCGAGTCCCATAGGGCCAAAGTACATTCACGGGGTCTCAATCGCAGCCGCAGCATCTGTTAGCGGAAACGGAATCAAGACACATTGACCACTTTCAGGTGCAGATCGGGCGGCTTCGTCGGCGTGGTCCTGGAAGCCATTAAAATATTATGTTGTGTCCCTTGTCATGGCTTCAATGATATATCTGTCGAATCTATGAGGTCAGTTGTTCATTGGATCCGTGGCGCATTGGACTTTGTGTGCACCGAAGGGCTGCATTGGAATCACTAAAGACTGCCTATTGTTGCGGTGGTTCCTGATTAATGAAATCAAGTGCAGCACGGAGTGCCGCAAGTTCTGCACCTGTCGAGGGGGTAACACATGAAGTTTTTCGCTTGATTTCTTCAGGCTTTGTCGGGATGAGGACTGCTGCAGCAAAACCGCTGAGTTTTACCAAACTATCAGTGTAGACATGTTGCCGGAATCTGTGCACGCTGTAAAGTGTTCCAAAGTTCCTTGTTTCAAAGCTTCCAACGGCGCTCCAGCTTTCTTTTTGATGCCCGGAATTGTCAATTGTACTTGCTGCCGGTGCAGACACCGCAATGGGGCTCATGTAGCAGGTGTGAATTTTGATGGCAAGTGAGACTGATGTCTTACAACAATTTTGGTAAATGTTGAATGTGGCCTCTTTGCTGCAAGCAACCAAGATGGTGTGAGGGAATCCGACTCAAGTGCCTCGGGACATCTATAGCAATGTAGACTGTTTAGGAGAGTCTCTGGCAATGGCCACTGTCGCCATCGATGACATAGTTTTTGGGAGACCAAGACAAGTTCTGAGTGCTTGGGCTTGCACACTCTGGAGTCTGCGGATATTTCTAGCGTAATTATTTCCTAGTACAGGTCAGCTGTACCGCAGGAATCCCGAAAATAGTGCTTTTTATAGTTGCAACATTGAGGTTCAGCCGGGTCAAGGCGCTCTTTTTGAAGACCCTGGCTCACGGATGTAAATGAGCGTGCGAGTTGGCGGCACTCTACGGCACATTGAGCAAGTTCTGAGACTGGGCGGTATTCGGATGCATCCGGGCAGTACGGAAGTATAGTGTCCAGTGTGGAAGATGGCTCACGTCCGTATAGTAAAAAGAAAGGCGAAAATCCAGTGGTGGCTTGCGTGGCTGTGTTGTATGCATATGTCACAAAAGGAAGCACCAAGTCCCAATTAGAATGGTCGGAGGCTATGTACATGGATAGCATATCACCGAGTGTTCGGTTAAAGCGCTCCGTCAAGCCATTAGTTTGCGGATGATAACTTGTAGTGGTGCGATGAATGATATTGCACTCACTGAGAAGCTCTTGGATGACTTGAGAAAGAAACACACGCCCTCGGTCACTAAGCAGCTCGCGTGGCGCACCATGGCAAAGAACGAAGCGGCGCAACACGAACAAGGCAACATCGCGAGCTGAAGCTGTTGCAAGAGCGTCGGTTTCGGCATATCGAGTAAGATGGTCGACGGCCACAATAATCCACCGACTGCCCGCAGGGGTGGAAGGAAGGGGTCCGTACAGGTCTATGCCGATTCTATCAAACGGGCGAGCGGGACACGGCAAAGGTTGTAATGGGCCAGGTGTGTGACAAGTTGTTTTCCGGCGTTGACACTCAATGCAGGAACGAATGTACTTGTGGACGTATGTGTACATTCCACGCCAGTAGAATCGCTGGCGAAGTCTATCATACGTTTCCAAAACGCCAGCATGCGCGTTTTGTGGGTCTGCGTGAAAGTCCGTGCACAGATCGGAGCGCAAATGGCGAGGTATAACAAGAAGCCACTTTCGACCATCGGGCTGGTAGTTGCGGCGGTACAACATGTCGTCCCGGAGCGCATAATGAGGTACTTGGCGACGAAGGGCACGAGGGAGCTGTGGGGCTGGTGTCGTCGAAGGCATAGAGAGAACGTCGATCAGCGAGGCGATCCAGGGATCCTTGCGCTGTTCGGAAGGCATGTCAGTGATATTGATGCTGGCGAAGGAAGTTGCGGAAAGGGAAACAGGCGCAACGTCAGAAGACACCGGCGAGCGGGAAAGTGCGTCGGCGTCGGCGTGCTTGCGTCTGGAGCGGTAAAGAACGCGAATATCGAATTCTTGCAAACGAAGCGCCCAACGTCCAAGTTGACCCGACGGATCCTTCAGTGAAGCCAGCCAACAGAGCGAATGATGATTGGTGACGACATCAAACGAATTGCCATACAAGTAAGGGCGAAATTTCTGCAGCGCCCAAACAATTGCCAAACATTCCTTCTCGGTAACCGAGTACTTGCGCTCTGCCTTGATAAGGGCACGACTCGCATAGGCAACAACGTACTCGGAGAAACCCGGCTTACGTTGGGCAAGGACAGCGCCAAGGCCGATCCCACTAGCATCCGTGTGTAACTCGGTCGGAGCGGCAGCGTCGAAGTGACGTAGGATGGGCGGTGAAGTCAAGAGACGGCGTAATGTTGCGAAAGCCTCATCACACGCCGGCGACCAACCAGACAGATAGCTATCGCCGGTGAGCAGCTTCGTCAGTGGTGCTATTATAGAAGCAAAGTTCTGCACAGAGCGGCGAAAGTATGAGCATAGACCAAGGAAGCTGCGAAGCGCTTTCACGGTGGTAGGCTTCGGAATTCAGCAACAGCACGAAGTTTCTGCGGATCGGGAAGGACGCCGTCCTTAGAGACTACGTGGCCCAGGATGGTGAGTTTGCGAGCTCCGAATCGGCACTTCTTGATGTTAAGCTGAAGGCCTGCGCGCGTCAAACAGCTCAGGACCTCGTGAAGTCGACGGAGGTGACTGTCGAAATCAGGGGAGAAAACTACGACGTCGTCCAGGTAGCACAGGCACGTCTTCCATTTCAACCCACGCAAGACACTGTCCATCATCCTTTCAAATGTAGCTGGGGCATTACATAGGCCGAAGGGCATAACATTGAATTCGTACAGCCCATCGGGAGTTACGAAGGCAGTTTTCGGGCGATCGGATGGTGCCATAGGGACCTGCCAATAACCGGACCGTAAGTCTAGTGATGAAAAGAATTCGGCTCCTTGCAAGCAGTAGAGGGCATCATCGATGCGTGGCAGGGGATACACATCTTTTCGCGTAACTTTGTTCAATCGGCGGTAGTCGACGCAGAAGCGGATTGAGCCATCTTTTTTCTTCACAAGAACAACAGGCGACGACCAGGGGCTGCAGGACGGCTGAATGATGCCGCTCTGAAGCATGTCGTAGACTTGTTCGGCGATCACATGACGCTCAGCAGGGGATACGCGGTAAGGGCGCTGGCGCAGAGGCGCTTGTGAGCCGGTGTCAATCGGATGGAGAACAGTATGCGTGCGGCCTAATGACGTCTTCTGGCAATCAAACGAGCCTCGAAACTGGTTGAGGAGTGCAAGAAGTTTCGCGCGGTGCACCTCTGCAAGTCCGTCGTCGATGGCGGAGCCGAACATACTTAAAGGCGGTCGATCAGGCGTACTAGCAGAAGGCGTCAAGGCACTAAGGTGGAAGTTGTCCACGTCGTCAAGGCAGAAGATAGAGGATACGTCGAACGCCTGAATTGTGCCGATACACTCTCCACGGAGTAAGGTTGAGGGAACCGGCAACGGATTCGTAACAAATAAGGATGCGGCACCGTTGTTCATGTCGAGAACGGCAAAAGGCAACGTGAGATTCCTGCGGTGTTGAACGGTCTCGGAGGGTGAAAAGAGAACTGCAGACTCACGAACAGCGGCACAGGACACGGGGACAAGGACTGTACTACTGGGTGGTATGTTCGTATCCTCAGCGACAAACAACTTTTCCATTGTAGGTGCAGACGATGCGGAACACAACAAAGGGAACGCCACCTCGGCACGAGCACAGTCAATAACAGCATGATGGCGAGAAAGAAAATCCCAACCAAGGATGACATCATGCGAACAGGCTGGTAGCACAAGAAACTCAATGGGATAAACAACATCTTGAATTATGACGCGGGCTGTGCAGGCGGCTAACGGCTGAATATGGTGTGCGGTCGCGGTACGGAGGGATAATCCGGTTGACGTCGTCGTAACCTTCCGAAGCAAGCGGCAAAGTTTTACTTCAATCACTGAAACGGCAGCACCAGTGTCTACAAGCGCAAGGGTACGAAAACCATCCACAATAACGTCAATGAGGTTCGCTGGAGAAATTCGAGGACTTGAATTTTTCGACGACGACGCAGTTCGTGCCTCGGGAACTGCGACGTTTAGTTTTCCGCGTCAGAAGGGCAGGGTCGACGGCGCATAGGTGACAGAGAGCGACGTCGGGGGGATGGAGATCGGTGGGTAGCTGAGGGCATGCGCTCGGGCGAAGAGGATTGTTGTAGCCGCGCTGTGCCGTCAAAGCGCCGAGGATCGTAAGCAGACGGTCGCATGACATCTATTGGAACAGGAGGGCGACGGCGACAGAAGCGCGCCGCATGACCTGCATAGCCGCAAGAATAACAGATAGGGCGATTGTCCGCAGTGCGCCATGGATTTGTGGGGACTGGTCGGCTGAACGGAACTGGTGGGGGCCGAACGGGTGCCGACGCGGAAGAATAGGTCGGTTGACGAGGCGGCCCGGCAGCGACGACTTGCGCATACGACAAGGGCGCAGGCTCCGGAGGTAGCGGACGAGCGAAAGGCAAAGCGTCAGTGACCTCTTCCTGGATAGCTTGGCGTATGACTGGGGCCAGATGTTGTGCCTGTGCTGGCTCGGGCGTGCTCGATAAAATAGAGAGTTGTCTGGCGACCTCCTCACGCACGAACTGCTTTATCTGAATCAACAGTGCATTCTGGTCACCCAGAGTCAAGGCCGCGATCGAGTCGGTCTGTTCCAGAGGGCGTCGAGTTTGGGCGCGTTGCTTGCGCAATTCGTCGAAACTCTGGCACAAGCTGACAACATCGGCGACGGTTTGGGGGTCTTTGGCCAATAACATTTGAAATGCGTCATCGGCAATTCCTTTCAGGATTTGCTTGATCTTATCCGACTCGTGCATCGACGGGTTGATACGCTTACACAAGTCGACGACGTCTTCAATATAACTGGTGAAGTTCTCACCGGGTTGTTGAGCGCGTTCACGAAGTCGCTGTTCTGCGCGGAGCTTGCGTACTGCGGGGCGGCCGAAGATTTCCGAAAAAGTGGTCTTGAACGAGGCCCAGTATGAATCTCCGCTTCGTGATTGCGGAACCAGAGACTGGCTATGCCAGTCAAGTAAAATATGACATTGGTCAGCCTAGTCGCATCGTCCCATTTGTTGACTGCGCTCACCCTCTGGTAAGTTGCCAACCAGTCATCGACGTCTTGGTCGTCAGTCCCGCTGAATATCGGCGGGTGACGCTGAGGCAGCACGCCGGGACAGACGGTGGGTTGAGTCTGAGAAGGACCTTGGGTGGTGGTTTCTTCAGCCATCGCTGGCGCTGGAGGCAGGGTACGGCTACGTAGTTCCAGGTTGGGAGACTAGGAGATACCCAGCACCTCCACCAAACTGTAAGGGGGTTTATTTACAAGCAGGGACTATACGTAACAACAGCCTTGGTCCAAGAGCGTCGGTCACTGTCTCGCGCTCTCCGGGCGGCTGGGCTTCGTCATCCTCACTCAATGGCTGCGGACTCTCTTCCCCACTACAATGGTAACTGTTGCCTCCCAGGTCTTCCCGCCGAGAAACGCGAGAAGGTCCGCAATGGCGGCCAAACGCTTTGTCATGTACGTGGCGTGAGGGCTCCAAGGTAAGTCTCCATCAATGATGACGCCAAGAAATCGGTGCGTTCGTCTGTACGGCACATTTTGGTCATTAATCCGCAAAACATGCGGGGCCATCACTTTGCGAGTAAAAGCAACCAGTGAACACTTCTCAGGGGAAAGTTCCAGGCCTTAGATATGTTGACACCGGTGGGCACAATGCCACTGCACTTTGGCGGTGGCCTGTCTGTGCACGGAGTTGTGTCTCTCCATTTGTTTGAGGACTTTAAGCTCTGTCTTGCGTCTCGGGCAGTCTTTCGACAACCGTTCATGGGGACCACAGCAATTGGTCCACTTGAAGTCAGTCGCGCGGCAATCATCAGCGCTGTGCTGCTCAGAGTATTTTTGGCACATGGTCGAATTTTATCATATACCACCGACATACCTGATCGTCAAACAATTACGCCACTGAAGTGGCCTTGGAACGAAAGGTCGCACTGCATGATGAAAATATCCAACGTTCACGTGGGACGGCAAGATTCCTAGGCGTGATGTGATTCTCCTAGGCGACGGACTTCAATAATAATTACTTCTGCTGTGGAGGGTTTAACCAAAATAGGCAGGTATTTGTCGTTAATTGACTCATCGACATCATAAATCACATCTGATGAAGTATCGCTGTCCTGTAGTACTATGTTACGAACATTTATCGTGACCAGCACTTTGACTGTGCTCAAGATATCCAGCGCTGCTATGTTCTCGACATCGACCACGAGAATATTCTTACGGCTGGCAATTCTCACATCCGTAATCTCACTCGCAATTAGAGCCTCGAGTGTGACAGATATGGCTCATTCAGGTCGTCGGTCGGCCGTCTCGGTCATAAGAGGATGGCATGAGCTGTGTCATTGTTCTTTGCCATTGCCTTCGTCCTTGTTGAAGACGAGGAACCAGTGACGATTCTCCTCTTTCCTTTTTGCCTTACAACTGTCAAGTAGCCACCGTCATCCGACACATCTGAAGCAGAGTAGTACAGCAGGGTGTCCTCACCTGCCTGAGTCGCTCAAGTGGTGGTTGCGCTTCCTTTGAACGCTTGACGCTGTGACATCTATCTCGTCCGGACGCCTAGCTGACTCCACTTCCATGGCGAAGGTCTCGGGAGTGGCGTCTCCTGAAAACACACAAAAATACTCTTAAAGTAGAGAAGTAGAAAGCGGGGTTCCACACAAGAGCCACTTCGTCGTCCAAGATGAATAAAAATGGTAGGTTCCAGGTACAAAGTTCACGTCCTTATTTCAGCCAGAAATAATCTTCAAAATCTTCGTTCGCGTGTGCACAAGAAGCCCCGATAATGTATCATTAAACCAAGTAAAAAAAGCATGTAGATGATGCGACAGGCATCGTGTACTTGATTCCATTCTGCTGTGGCAAAGCGTATCTGGGCCACTCTGGGCGCTGCATCAACTTGCGCCTAAGAGAGAACCAGACGTCAATCAAATCATCTGCGGCATCGCATCTGAGCGCTCACTGTGGAGTATGCGGGTCCTATCCCGTGCTAAATAAAACGTAGATTGTCTTCAAAAGCAACCAATCAGTTAACTCGAGAGCTATCAGAAGCCTACAATATGAGAAAAAAAGGAGATGCCTACGCCAACCACCGTTCTGTTATGCTCCACAATAAATAATTCGCCTTTAATGATAGTTAGCCCACATGTTCTGTCAGATTTCTCAGAATTTACTATTGGCTCTCGTCGCCCCTGTTTAGCTGCGCATGCACCATCACACCCCTTTTGTGTGCCTACATATTTGTACTCTCAATAAATCTTTCAGTTGTGAATAAGGGCCTTGTGCTGTTGCTCCGTCATATACTGTCTAACGTAGCGCTTAAAACGTTTTCAAGATGCAAATCAAGACAATCCCGGTTGACTATTTTCTTTGACATAGATTATGGGATAGAAGTACAGGGAAACGGGTGGATCCGCGAGACGATGCAATAGTAAACTTGGCCGATTCTGAACGCAGTGTAATTTACGATCACGTGGGCCATGTCACCCAGCCTTGAAAGGAATAGTAAAGTCTGCCGATCCTGGAGACCGTACAATAACGAAGTAAGCCAATCTCGCAATTGTTCCATCAAAATTGGATCGATTGCGATATAAGTCTAAGCCGCGGACACCCCGATCACACGAATCGCGTGGTTGGGGTCTCCACGTCTTGCCAGGTGGGCATGTAGCTGCTATGCTGCAAAACGCGGTGAAAAAGATTAACAATTTTATAGCATTCATTAACCCATGTTAAATAATGCTATATATATAAACCCAGCGCCCACGTTCTTCGGATTGGTCTGACGCATGCAGTTTCGCACACATTTGATGATATTGTATGAGTCAGACCAATCTGTCTACCTCCTCTTTCTCTGTTTTCATCCCTATACGCCCTTACCCAAGTGTAGGGTAGCAAACTGGACGTGCGTCTGGTTAACACTCCTGCCTTTACTCCCCTATATTTCCCTCTCTCTCTCAAATACAATTTCTAATAGTAGAATTGCATAACAATGTCCAAAGAATTTTGCATTCAATTGATTTTACGTGAATATTTTGAAGCTAGATAACAAGATCCGACATTCCTATTCTTTAGTCATTGCAGCCCTTCGAAATAAGAGCATCACCACAAGTTTCGCTAGTTCAGAAAAAGGCTTATGTTTTCATTGAGAGACAGCGATGGTCGATGTGCGATTTCTAGCTGTTCTGTAATTAAGAATCGTGAGTTTACTGAAGACACCTTTCTTTTTACTTAGAAGGTAGCTACGAGAGACTTTCGCGTTCCTCACTGTTGTTTTGTTCAGTGGTACATTTAATTTTATTGCAAATTCAGGCGTGAATATTTTTTTTTTTTCGTGATCAGTCTGGTCATGTAGAGGATGGGGACTGTCCTCTGAGAGACGCAGGCTTTTAGGAGGGTGTTTCATTATTCCTACTTTGCTACGTTTTCAATCTCCTCATCAAGTTCGACATGTGGAACCTGATCTGCCAACTGTTAGCCGTGTCCTTAAAGCACAGCCTTATGTGCTTGTGAATTATGTGTGCACCGATATGGGAATTTTACACTGGGCTTTAAGCCGAACCCTAATCATTTCGCAGCCTCCCACTACTGCGTACCTCGCAGGCCGTGTGTCGTTTCAAATCTTTACAGCCGGTGATTTGACTTGATTTGGCTTGAAGATTCAGACTTGGTAAATATCGACTACAGCCTACGTTAACTCATCTGCAATACTATCCCGGCGATATAAGTAGTGAACAACCCAAGCCGCAATACTAAAGCAGTGTTCATTAGAGGTATATTTGCGACCTCTTCTGTTGTCATAATTTAATTCAGAATTTAAATAACGGACTTGTATTAGAATGATTAAATCCCATTTTCTTTTTTTTTTCTCCATACAGGCTTGCATCGGCGGCATCTGCCGAGAAGTTCCAGCACGACCAAAGCCTTTTCATGAGTGGCTAAAAGATCGTATAAGTGAGCAGTTCGAAATGAGGACTGCTCTAAATAATAAATGACATATTAGCTTCCATCATCGTGGAGATTCGTGGCGCCCATACGATTTAAAAAGTGAATCCACGTATCAATCAACTCCAACGAGGTAGCACACCACGAAGCTCGAGGTCTTACTCGCCGAGCTGAGCAAGGAGTGACTTCCATCGGTCAGGGGAACGCGGAGGAGGAGATCTGGAGAGAAAAGGACAGATTAAGAAGATTTAGCGATAATACAAAATTCTATCAAAATCAGAGGCGAATATTACCACCGCCTCACACTTAACTGAACAGAACTGAGTCCGTTGCTTGGAGGCGATTACAAACAGAAACCTATGTGAATCCCGTGCAGTTAAAGACTTTCTACCCCGAGATATACGCCAGCGATATATGCAGGCTATGCAAGTCAGCTAGAGCCACCCTTCAACACATGTTGTGGGGATGTAAAATATATCAAGAAAAAATGGCAGTCTCTCCGGAAAATCCACGGGCGCGGTGGTCGGCCACGCTACTCAGCTCAGAACACCTAGACCAACTTTGGGCCGTCCAGCGAGCCATGAATGCCGTGCGGGAGCAACAGCTCCCAGTGGCCATCTAGGCGGCCCCAGGCCCGGGCCTCCCAATCGCCGGATTTCAAAGAAAGTTATGTCACTCACTCACTCACATAGCAAGTTTCTCGACGGGTGCGATATTTCTGTAGTGATGTTGCAAAATTATCTATATGCATTAAAAGTGGTGTTCTTTTACATTGTCGATATGGAGGAAATGATCTGCTTGGGGAACGTCAACAGTGGCGATGGCACCTAATAGCAAGAGTTAGAGAAAACGTTTCGACACCGCTTGTATGACGAAGACGCGGTGACGCCATTTGCCGGTATGCCAACTGCCAACTGCCTTGGCATACCGGCAAATCACGGCGACGGCGTGCCGTCGGGGTCGTTTCATTGTCGGCATCCCAGCTTCGTCATCGGATTTTCTTCGTACCATCGTCTTCATACCGTCGTAGTCATCCCATTGTCATCGTGCTGTCGTAGTAAAGGTGTTGTTGTCAGGGGCGGATCCAGGTTTCTTCTGAGGGGGGGGGGGGGGAGGGGAGGGGGGTCCGCTTCTGTCAATTATGATGATGATGATAGTAGCCTTCCTGATTTACCGAAATGCACCGTTTCTGCTCACGATAAACCCGCGTTTTATACGGCTAGAGCAACACCTCTAGCCCGCCGTGGTGGCTCAGTCAGCTCAGGTGTTGCGCTGCTGAGCACGAGATCACGGGATCGAATCCCTGCCACGGCGGCCGCATTTCGATTCGATGGAGGCGAAATGCAAAAACGCCCGTGTGCTTGCGTTGTAGTGCACGGTAAAGAACACCAGGTTGTCAAACTTAATCCGGAGCCTTCCACTAAGGCGTGCCTCATAATCAGAACTGGTTTTGGCACGTAAAACCCCAGTAAGAGGAAGAAGCCCTTTAGCGAAGCCAGGTATCGGTTTCTCCGAGTTTATAGGAAAAGGACGTTACCCAATACAGCCATGTGCTTGGCGGCTGTGCCTGATAATACAGGGTGTTCAAAACTAAGATTTATGGTTTTCTTAAAATTAGGCAATTAGGCACCCAGCAGGTGAGCACAAAGTGAGGTGATAATTATCGCTGTGAGCAGCCGAATTAACTAAAGTTGAACAACTATTTTTTTTCGACTGCAGTAAGTGGGTATGTTTGTATAGAAAACTTAGAGACAGTCGTGTTTCTACACAGTATCGGTCGGAATAAATATTCTAGCGTGTTCGTGCTCCGAGATATCCGACTCCAAATTTCAATTGTCTTACTGCGCAGAGTTATCGACTCGACGCACGAGCAGTTTATGCTTTGTGTTGCAGTGGAAGGGAAGCATTTTTAAGATTTTTTAGGGCATTCACATCTTGATGGGTGAAGTGTTGTCATGAGATTTGTGCATGACAACACCAAACTTAAAGCGGCAGTATGTATGAAATATTCGTTAGCATAGCTAAAAAGGTTTCTGCTGTTGATGGTGTAGTTGTTGCTTTTGATTTCAATAAAACTTACAATACTTGGAAATCAGCAGTCACTATATTTGCGTAGCCCAGGCAATGACCATGCCTGGTCGTCTAGTCACCATTACGCACGCGCATTACACTCCGGCTTCACCGCTCGCGCCATTATCTCGGCATGGCAGCTGCCGCCAGCTTTACAGGCTGCGCGGTCGCGTGTTACGACAGCGGTTACGGGTTCTTCGATTTTTTTTTTCGCCAGCCGTGAGGCGAAGGGGGACAGTTATTATCTTTGCCAATGCCTCCGCCGCGTTGTCAGACTAAACGCCGCACTCAACAGCCGCGTCACATCATGGAAGAGCTTTGCGCCAATCCTCACTCTCTCGCATGCGTACTCATGCGAACGACAATTAAAATTTGGAGTTGGATATCTCGGAGCATAGACATGCTAGAGGAATTCTTCCAAGTGAAACTGTGTAGAAACACGACTGTCTCTAACTTTTGAATACAAACATACAAACTTACTGCAGTCAATGAATAGTTAATTATTCAATTTTAGGTAATTCGGCTGCTGACAGCGATAATTATCATCTCACTTTGTGTCCCCCTGGCCACATAACTTATTTGCGCAGGTGCTCTTTACGTGCCTCCCAGTGCCTAATTTTAAGAAATCCATAAAGCTTAATTTTGAACACCCGGTATGTCTAGCCTGTATTGTTTCTTAAAATAAAATTTGGGATGATCTGTCGCAGGTTCGTTATGCATGCGTAAGCACGGGTCCGTCTTTGGAGTTCTGTTGGGACACCTTGATTTCCTTAAGAAGATTCTTTGTGTTCGGCTGAGACACCTTCGTTTGCTTTGGAGCTCCGACGCGGCAACCACTACGCTGGTTGTTTACGATATGCGGATCACCTCGTATGAAGAAGAGTCACGACGCCACCTGCAAGAACGATGTGGCCTATAGTAGCCGAGAGCGCGAGCCAGCGTCTTCATTGTTTTGTTTCCCACGCGACGTCATCCTTTTACACAAGGCGCGCATCTGCTCCCGTTTCTCTAACCACGCGACGCCATCCTAGGCCCGCGTGCTGGCGTTGGCCGCTGACATCACGCTCCCCCACTTCGCAGCCGCTCCGCTGCTCGAGGCTTCAGCCCCGCTCCGCGAGAACGGCCACTCAGGTAAACGGATCCGGCGGCTTTGAGCCTCCTATGCTTAATGTACGACAATAAAACTGCGAAGTTATAATGAAAAACTTGTAGCGTACGAACGGTATTGTGCTCGTACTGGATATTGTCAACGTGTAACTGTGATCACACAGCCCGCCGAGGTGGCCCAGTCAGCTAAGGCGTTGTGCTGCTGAGCACGAAATCGCGGGATCGAATCCCGGCCGCGGCGGCCGCATTTCGATGGAGGCGAAATGCAAAAACCCCCGTGTGCTTGCGTTGGAGTGCACGTTAAAGAACCCCAGGTGGTCAAAATTAATTCGGAGCCCTCCACTACGGCGGGCCTCATAATCAGAACTTGTTTTCGCACGTAAAACAACAGAACGAAGAAGTAGAACCTGGGATCACACTGAGTGCTACAGTTAAAAAAAAAAGTTGCCTATGCGTAGTTCTTAGTTTCGCTGTTAGTTGCAATGTTATTGTATATGAACACTTCAGCGAGAGATCTCTTTCATTAAGCAAGTTGGTCGCGGAACCGATGACAGCCAATGAGGCAACCGATGACACCTCAATGGCGAACAGAGTTGATCAGGCGCGAAGGCGCTCGCGCGGACATCTGCGTGCTTGGCAAAAGGGACGTCCCCTCGTTCATTCGACGCCACCGATGGGACGAGTAAGGCACGGCCGGCGCCAGGAGGTCCAAGGTGTTCATGAGAAACAATAACTACGGCAACTTCGCCACACCACACGCCTACGGAATACAACTAAGCTTGTGAGCGAGCTAGCTTTACTTCTACATGGCTGATACCACTGGTACTCGCGAAAAATAATTTTGAAAATGCTGGTGGCCATATTTTTTTGCGACAGGGCCATCCACCATGTCAGCGAGGGGGCGATGCAGAAATTTGAGGGGGGGGGCGGTCAGGACATCCGGACATCCCCCCTGGATCCGCGCCTGGTTGTTGTGCCACCGCCATCATTTCAGAAGCGTCATCCGATTGGTGTCGTGCCACCGTTGCCACACCGCGTTCATCTTCGATCCAGCGACGGCATTTCTTTGTCATGCCCTTGTAACCGCGATGTCGTCGTTCAATCGTGACTATGCCGCCATTTTCACGCCATCGTCGTCACCGCGTCTTCGTCATACAAGTGGTGTCAAAACGTTTTCTCTAACTCTTGCTATTAGGTGCCATCGCCACTGTTGACGTTCCCCAAGCAGATCATTCCCGCAGTTGGCATACCGTCGACGTGGCATCACGTCGACGGTATGCCAACTAATGTGTGGTGACGGCTCTATGAAGGGGACGAAATGTCGACGATGGCGTTACAATGGCGGCATAATCACGATTGAATTAAACCGCAGGCAGCAACAAAAAGAACAGGCCATTCAGGCTTCCCCGTCCATTTCTGAGTAGCACCGAAGGCTCGGCAGCGCGCTTAATACACAGCGCCTGTCTTCGCTACTGCAAAGAGAGAAGAGGAGTAAAAGGCTGTTGCAGCAAAACACATTTTTGGTAATGTGACGTCACGTCGCCTGTTCACTCGTGTAGCTGCTGTACATACTGCATGTTTGTGTGTCGGTGTGTCAGTGTTACCGTCAAGATTTCCGGCATCACCGACCCGACTTTAAAAAGCTGACGAAGTTTTACAAGGTGCTGTCGCAGGCATTCCACTCTGTTCCACTCTGAACAGCGGAGCTGTTATTCGGCGGTACGCACTTCACGCGGCGTCCCCATACCATCGCACGCAACATACTAACTGCCGACTCGATAGCAGCAGGTGCCTTGTTAGCAATCACCTGTCACACCAAATGACCGATGCGCGCTACGGCCATCAGCGCTCCCTCGGCGCAGTCAAACGGAGCAGCTGGCGAAGTCAGGAGCTGGGGTAGCTGTCAAAACCGCATCACGTTCACGCTTCGCAACATCTCGAACGTTACCAATCACCATCAAATCATTCTCTAACCACAGTCTGTAGCACACCACACAACTGAATCCGAAATGTTTGTCCAGAAAGTCCCTCTGAAATTGCGCATACGCACACTTCTGCTCGTCCAATTTACTGGCGTGGTACCTGCGTCTCTTCGCCGCATTCTCCGCTTCGCGGCACCTGTCTTCCTGTCGAGCCCGCCCCTTACGGGCAGCCTCTCGGGCACAATCTTCGCTGCTACTCGCCGCCTGTTTCCTAGCTTTCATCTTGCTACGCCAGGTGTCAGCATATACCTTACTGGTTCGCTTTACCTCCTCCTAGAGGGCGCGGAAGTTTTGAGGTTCGGACACTGAAAAATTTATGGGAGGATAGACATATACAGCTCCGCTGTAAAACATCTAATCAAACATGTTACATCATTCGGTTACGTGATGTCCTTCTAGGATTCCCAGCACTTGAGGCCTTAGGGGTCATTAAATTTGCTGGTGCGGTCGGGTCACGAGCCTTGCAGTATAAGGCTCGTTTTCCACTATGTTTCATAGTCTAGGCACGATGCCAGGGCAATACACGATCAGGGTTCAACCCGGCGCTACCCTGCATGCCATAAGCGCTCCACGCAGGATACCGATTCCACTGAGGTAGTCCCTGAAGCCCGAAATATAGAAAATGAAGGTTATGGGCATAATAAGAAAATTGGATAGCCTCACAGAATGGTGCGACGGTACAGTTCCGGCCGTGAAGCCATCAGTAGACCTGAAAGTTTGCGTAGACCTCACCAAATTGAACAAATGCGTAGTTCGAGAACGTTTTATATTAGGCTCTGAGTTAATCTCAGGCTCTGCGGTCGCGGAGTGCTTTCCAAAGCTCGACGCCAACTCTGGCTTCCACCAGATGCGACTGAGTAAGGACTCGAATAAGCTAGCCACATTCTTAACACCGTTCGGTAGATATTGTTTCGCGCGACAGCCCTCTGGAATTTACTTATGTGGAAGATTTGGCCAGTTGGTTTTCCATCATGAGGTTATAGACTTTGGAATTTCTTCCGCTCCAGAAAATATATTTAAAAAATGTGGGACATTCAATGTGATCTTCTGGGGGTCACTAACGTTATGGAAAACGTCCTAGTCTTGGGCGAAAGCAAAGCTCAGCACGAAGAGCGCTTAAGCAAAGTCTTCTTCTTTCTGGGGTTTTACGTGGCAAAGCCAGTTCTGATTATGAGGCACACCGTAGCGGAGGGCTCCGGTTTAATTTTTACCACCTGGGGTTCTTTAACGTGCACTACAACGCAAGCACAGGGGCATTTTTGCATTTCGCCTCCATCGAAATGCGGCCACCACTGCCGAAATTCGATCCCGCAACCTCGTGCTCAGCATGCGAAAAGCCTTAGCTAACTGAGACGCCGCGGCGGGTGCTTAAGCAAAGTGATAACATGTCTCGCAAGACCGAACGTGACATTAAACAAGCAGAAATGCTTATTAGAGGTTAAGCAAGTACGTTTTTCGGCCCTATTTTGAATAACCAAGGCATTCATGCTGATTCCGCTAAGATCAGTGCTATGAAAGATTTGAGGCCACCCAATAACGCAACTGAGCTAAGAAGCATCCTAATCATTCGCGGCACTTTCTGCCACATTTATCCCATGTGACAGCCCCAATGGGCATTTTTTTTTGTACAAGGATAGGCGCTGAAGTTATCATCCAATGGCGTAGCACGGCGGCTGCATCAAAGCCTTTCGCTAATTTCAGAAGACGCAGGGGCTTTAGGGTGCGGAACGGAGCAAAGTTGTGTCGGAGAAGGAGGATGAGCGGAGAGCCGCCGGCCGCGCGAGTGCGCCACCCGAGGTTTGGGCGTGTGTTTTTATGAAGCCGCCAGGGGGCGCGAAGTAGTACCAACACGATCACTTCACGCTCTGCATCTTCATGATTTTTCAGTGATTTTTCGCTTGAAAACGCCATAAAATGCTGATATCAGCTTCACGAAGTTCCGAGGAACAACTGGATGCCACCCAAGTTCACCTACTACTGCTTGGAGGGACAGGAGGATTCCATAAAGCTTGCGGCCACGGGGAACGCTAACCCAACGGCAACCCCGTGAGCAGTCGGCAGCTGCACCGACGCCGGGATTCCCGCGTCGCAGCAGGGCCTAGCCGTGGCTCTCGACGCGGAAACTAATCAAGAATCCCGCCAGCTTCAGCAGGATGGGGCAACAGACGACCTAAATAGACGAAAGGCAAGACCACTCTGACTCAGTGAGTCCAGACGCTAACATCTCCCACTCGCGTGAAGAAGAGAACGCAAACTGGCAGGCAGTGAAATCCGCCAAACAACGTAAACAAGAGGCTTTGGAGCGGAGTTGCGGCAACGCAGGGCCCCGAAACCAATTTCAGACGAGCACGTCAACCTATAAGAAATTTCCTAAACTACCGCCATTGCCTAAGGACGATTACAAAATCGTCATTCACCCAAACCAAGGCCTCCCACTAAGAAATATTCTCACTCCCACGCTAGCGCAAGCAATCATAGAGGCATGCCAAGCTGCCTTCAAGGATGACCAATTCATCCTTAGAATTAATCCGGGATCAAACATTACGATCCTATCGACCAAATATGAGGCAGTTGCGGACAACGAACGCCTCATACGCACGCTCGTACTGAGCGGCAGGGCCCACGTCGTCCGTGCTTACGCCGCAAACGGAGACGACACTCTCAGAGGAGTCATCCACGGTGTACCGATGAACACCTCGACCGGCACTCTCATGGCCCACCTCCGTGTGAGAACGCAAGGGGTAGAGATCATCACTGCTCGAATGATCGGCCCAACCAAAAGTGCAGTCATCCCCTTTTTCGGTCCCACACTACCTCGAGCCGTGTACTATTATGGAGGGGAGCTCCGTTGCTACCCATTCAGACCCACAATTCAAGTTTGCAAGGTCTGCCGAGAGAAAGGACACCACACAGACGTCTCCCCGCATCCGGACCGCAGTATTTGCTGGCTGTGTGGACTAACAGATTCAACAGATGGACACCCGTGTGCTATTAGTTGCGCCTCGTGCGGGGAGGCCCAACCCACAGGGAACCCCACTTGCAAAAAGAGACTTGAGCCACCGAAACTTAAACAGCCACAACTGGAGGCTAACCACACCCATAAGATCCCCTGGGACAACAACAACCACCCACAGAGGACGAAGAACATCCGCTGGTTCTCTTTCTTAAGAAGAAGAAGCCTACATATCGGGCGACGACAAGCGCCGCTCCCGGTCGCGCTCGCCGTCCCTGAACCGACGACCACGAACGCCACCAAGGAACAGGACACAAACACCGACTCGGCAGAAGAACCACCACAATATTTCGCCAGCAGGAGGCGGCAGAAGCATCGACGGGAACCATGGACATATCCAACAGACATCGTTGGCCAAGGTAAGCTGGGCGGAGGTCGTGGCTCCCAAAGCTGCACTACACCCATTACACAAAACGTAGAATATCAAAGAGTAATCACAGAAAACAAACAACTGAAACAACGCCTAGAGAGATATGAGAGCAAAATAGCCTGGCTCGAAAAGCAGCTGGCCCAACTTATGGGAACCACAAGACCCACAGTACAGTCTACACAACAGCAAATAGTCAGCACAAAGGAAAAGTCACAAGAGAACGGGCACGCACAACCACAACCTACACCAGACCGAGATCCTGTAGTTCACACAGGGACAACAACCAGAAGCAAACCTCACGATACAACAACTGCAACTAATGCAACAACAAATAGAGCAGCAAACTAAAATACATATGCAGCAGTTTTGTGTAGAATTTCAGGAACTAAAGCGATATGTTCATGAAACCCTTAACAACTAATCGAAGCGTAGACGTAAGCATACCATACAGAGATCCCAGGAGTCCGATCATAAAAACATGCTTACCTCGGACGCTGAAAGCACAACCACCACCTCGCATCATGGCAAATAGGCGACCCAGTACAAAAGAGAATCTCACAATATGGTCCTGGAACTGTCGTTCCTTGCACAACAAATACGCTACACTCACACTGTACATACAGGCGGCGCTGATCCCTCCTGACAATCTGCCTGCATGAAGTGGGAACTAGGCCCAAGACGATTACGGGCTACAGACTGCACATAGAGCCGAACCCACCAAAGGCAGCGACACTCTTCAGGAAGGAATTCGCAGCGACACTCGCAACGGTACCGCACGAAGACACTTCACACCACATCGTCACGATCTGACCCCTCAACCACAAGAACCGAAACAAATGCTACACTCCAACGGTTAGCAGGGGAATTTCAAGGGGACCATGATCAGTTAATACAAGAGCTGAAACAAAGGTACACAGGAGAACGCAAGCGAGACAGAAATTCAATAACAAGTCAAGAATACAAAGGAACACCCAAACACGAGCTGGACGCACCCATCACCTTCGCAGAGATGTATGCAGCGGCGCAAAGCTTCAAAAGGAATACAGTACCCGGATTGGATGGCATTACAAACGCCCTGATACGGAACCTTAGCAATGACACATTACAAGCCATCACGGACCACTTCAATCAAGAAATATGGACACCGGCTGGAAAACTACCCACAGAGTGGACAATGACCCATATCGTACTCATACCGAAACCAGGAAAGCGGAGAAGCCTTGATCAACTGCGACCAATATCACTAAGATCCTGTATGGGCAGAATGTTTCAAAAAGTGATACTCACTCGCCTCGAACAATACACAGAAGAATGGGGGCTCCTACCAACATCTATGTACGGATTCAGGCGAGGGATGTTTGCCCAGGACATATTCTTACTGCTCAAAGAGGAGATGCTCAACCCACCTCCAGGTAGCCTAAACAACTTACTCCTTGCGCTCGACATCGAAAAAGCCCTCGACAACATCGCGCACTCTACCATACTAAACGGCCTCACAGCCATTGGATGCGGGGAACGCATATTCCATTATGCCTCTACATTCCTTGGCAATCGCAAGGCGCAGATTGGCATGGCCGGCACTAACTCACCACCATACGACCTTCCACTGAAAGGCCCGCCCCAGGGTTCCATCCTGTCCCCATTCCTGTTTAACATCAGCCTCCGGAAGCTAGTCCTACAACTGAAGGATATACCGAACCTAGGCTGTGCCTTTACGCGGACGACATTACACTATGGGCAACCAAGGGCTCCTATGGAGAACGGAAAGATGTCCTGCAAAATGCTATAGACAAGATTCAAAGCTACCTTCAGGCAGCAGATATGTCCTGCGCCCCAAACAAATCGGAATACCTGCAGATAAGACCACCGCGCACCCAGTCCAACCGTGCACCCCCACTTCACCTGACGATTGCCGGACAAGGCATCAACAGAACCCCGGTAGCACGAATCCTGGGCATGCACGTACAAGCAAATAACAGCGTAAAGACGGCAATAGACAAACTCAAACACACCGTCAAGAATATTACAACCCTCATAGTTAGAATAGCAAGAAGTAAGGATGGGATGACAGACGTCGAGACATTACGCCTCGTACAGGCCTTCGTCCTCACCCGAATCACCTTCGCCCTGCCCTTCCAAGCTACACGCAAGACCGAAATAAAAAACATCGACAAGCTCATAAGAACCGCACACAAAGCTGCACTCAAATTTCTGAATTGCACGAGCGCAGACAGACTCACGTCGATCGGCATAAATAACACATATGAAGAGCTGGCAGCCGCAACGCTAATCGCACAAAGGGAACGACTCAACACCACACACCAGGGCAGAAAACTACTGCAAAGACTGGGATACCCGCTCACCCCCCAATACTGCGGAGACGACACAGTCATCGTACCGATGCATCTACAGGCTCGCATCATCGTGGAACCGGTCCCCATGAGCATGCATCCGCTATAAAACCAAAAGCGCCGGCAAGCGCGAGCACGAAAACTCCTCCAGAGAAGGAACGATCCTGAGACATCCTACACCGACGCTAGCTTTTACTCCTCAACACCACAAGGCCCCAGAAACCCGGCATACGCAACGGCAGTAACTAACCAAAACAAAGTGGTGGCCTGCGCATCTATAGGCACCAAATCAAGCTCCACCACGGAGACAGCAGCCATAGCCCTCGCAATCAAAGAAGCAGAACGAAGAGGTCGCTCCGCATATATTCTGACGGATTCACAGGCCGCCTGTCGGTTATATCTTAGAGGCACACTTCCCAGGTGCGTCACCGATATCCTGGGCCCCACGCTGACTGAGGACCACGGGGTCGTCTGGTGCCCAGGGCACACAGGCCTGGAGGCAACGAGGAGGCCGACTGCGTAGGTCGCGGACTTGCTGGTCGAGCCGCAGATGACTCTTCGAGGCCCCTCACAAACCACTATGAAGATCCCATCACGAGCAGGCAAATTTTCGAGGACCAACGCCTGACCAGTCCGAAGTACGCTCCTCCACATCCCAAATTAAGCAGCCAAGAAGCCAGGGACTGGCGCCGCCTTCAAACCAACACTTACCCGCACATATCGAGATTGCACGCAATGTTTCCAGAGGTATACACAACCAGGGTATGCCCCTGGTGCAACGACCACACAGCCACACTGACACACATTACTTACCAGTGTACGGAGCGCCCAGCCCAGGCAGTATCCAGGCTGGTGAGCTCATCACAGACACTCACAACGTGGTCTTGGGAGGCACGGCTTTCCGAGCTGGCACTGGGAAGCCAACTGGCGACCCTGGACCAGGCCTGGCGAGCCGCCGCGGCCAGTGGGGCTCTACAAGAGGGCTCCACCTGAGCTTAACCACACCACTCTTCGTACAATAAAGTTCATTCATTCATTCATTCATTCATTCATTCATTCATTCATTCATTCATTCATTCATTCATTCATTCATTCATACATACATTCATTCATTCATTCATTCATTTAGTCATTCATTGATTATGAAGCCGCAAACACACGGATCCCGTACGTCCCTATGCCTTACTGTGCGTGAAATCAATAATAAAACCGACAAGGCGAGGGGACGTTTAAGAGTGTCAAACTCTAAAAAAAATGAGTGTCATACCACTCTGTGAAGGTGGATGACCATCTGTATGTGTTGTTTGACCGTTGCTCTGGTGAAACGTTACAAGTTTGCGGGATCGGGGCCACATGGACGGTTCGCATTTCTTTTCGCCTCGCGGTCCTGGCGGGCTACATGCTTACGCCTGGCGTCCGCGGCCCGCTCATCGTCAGTGGTCTCGTACCGCTGCCGCCACGCCTATTCCCTTTTCTGCTCAAGCCATCGTTCTTGGTGGCACGCTGTCCTTCAGACCGTACAACACGCGGCCTACCCATTTCACAGTTAGAGCAGAAATGTGGAAAGGAGCCTACGTAGAGCATGACGTGAGGAAACAGAAGACATTCAGATTGGTAGGAACTAGTTTGAATACGCGGGATCTCGTACACGTGTCTGGTGCGAACGTACACATGGCCAACGCGTGTCAAAGTGTAGTGTCTGTTCTTATCAGCTTAATATCTATAAGGGTTGTATTTGGACCCAGGATAATAAACTTATTTTTTGCAAGTTGGCGGAGTGCTTTAAACCTGCTTCACTCCGCCGCTAGTCGACCTGGTATTATACTTCCTTAGGGATTGGCCCACTTTTTTTTTTTGCTACTGACATCGATCCGCTGGAAATTAGCCATATGCAACTTCGCTGTAAAAAGAAATGCTCAAGCAGGTGTCGACGCTAAACAAAACAAGGCCGACGGAACTGCACGTGAAATACAATCCGAATGAGACACGAAATGAGTGAATAATGACCATAAAAAATGGACAAGACTGAGGCATATAATCGGCACTGAATCGTCAAAACATTTGAACCACCGTGTAGGTTGACCTTGTGTTCTTTAGCATCGACACTTAGTTGATCCTTTTAGAGCGAAAGCTTTACTAAGGACGTCGAGCCGAGTTTCGCCGTAACCAGCAATTTGACCTTCATTTGACCGCAGCTGCGCCGTAGCCTTGGCAACGCATCACTTGGCTCGCCGCGCGCCTAAGATGAGCGCCACGCTGGTACAGTAGCGCTGGCCTACAAAAAAAATTTGGAGGACGCTTAAGGTACAGTACTTAACTGTACTTAAGGTTCGCCTTCAAGAGTGGAATGCCATAGCATTAAAAGATTCTTGACTGTTTCTCACACTTCCCGGCAACTGCAGCTTGTGTAACTGTAATGTTTACCGGGAAACGCTGGCGGTGAACGCTATGCACGAAGGCGCGCTTTCTAGTAGAAACGCGCCCTCTTTCGTGGGCCGGCCTTCTTTTATTGTTTGCACCTTTAATATTTCAGCCTGAGAAGATTTAGTATAAAAGGCATGCGCTGTCAGTGTTTTGTTTCATGACAATTGTTTGTGGGCTGTCACTCTCAAAATTCCGAGGAATAACTTTGTAAAGAATGCAAGACAAAGTGTGAGCAACTTTAGTGGCAAAATATATTTGGAGGGCCTGCGTGGTTGGGGATGATTCAGCGTCGGCAATGCCGCCCGCGGCATTGCCGACGCCGACGCCGGATTTTCTGCGACACGGGGCCCGAAACGCTATCGCGTTAAAAAGTCAGTGCGAGCTTGTGACTGGTCGCGCAGAGCTCCGCCGCCGCCGGCGGCTTGGCGCATGTGCTCTCCGCAGCTTAGGGAGCCTACATACAACGCCGTTTTATTGCGATAGCAATTATATGGACACTCCAAAGCAGATTTCTGCCGTCACCGTGAGGTTCCGTATGACGTCAATGGAGTTGAAATCGTCGCTGCGCGCCGCCGAACGCTGTATGTGCGAGTGAAAGGGCGCGAGGGACGCGCGCTTTCACAGGTAGTGAACCCACGGCGGAGAACAAACGCGCGTTCTGCGCCGTGCTCCCTTAAGGGCTGCAGAAGTAGGCATCTCTTTCCTCCTTTACAATCACCATATATGTAGAGCAAACGCGCCTTCTTCTGACGCACGAAAGGCCGTGGGGGGGGAGGGGGAGGGAAGGGAGGGGACGTTTAGCTATTTATATCAGAGGCTCCGGCAACAGTCACCAACGCCGCATGCATTTTGTGCGAACGCGGGCAAAACGCCGACGGCGTCGACAACAGTTCTACGTGTTGCCGGTGCTGCTGCATGTCCAAGTTTATACACCTGATAAAGCTAATATCATTACTCCGTAAAGCTCTCTACAAATTTGCTATCGCAATTGGTGCTTCGCCTTTCAGGTGAAACTGCGACAATTATTTTTTAAAACAGCGCTTGCATGTAGGTTCCCTACCGCAGCTAGGTTGTCTCCTGACCACGTGACTCGCCGTGCGCCGGCGCTTCACACGAATGGGCGCGCGGGAGGGGGGGGGGGGGCGATGTCGTGCGGCGGCACCAACGGCGCAAAGAGAACTGGTGACTCAGTCTCGCACGCGAAAAGAGGAAAGCGGGAAGGCAACACGAGGAGGTGGGGTGCGTCTTCTACTCTGCCCGCAACTGTGCACTTGTACTTTGAGCGGCCGATCGCCCGCACCGCATCTTGAAAGCGATCTGCAGACGGCTCATAGCTTTGTATGCGCTGTGTTTTCGCCTCTCAGTTTCCGTTGAAGCGATACACCCCACGAACCTTCGCTCGCTGCTGCTGCTGCGCTTGCTCACGCCAGCGTTTTTACAGTCGTTGTCTACGGTCGTGGAGTGGGATCGTCGAGTGTTCGCTTGTGCGCGCTGACACCATGCTTGTTAATGCGATCAGTTAGTAAGCGAATGTGTCCAAATTTATACAGGCGATAAAACTACTATCCTTACTCCGTATAGCTCTCTACTAATTTGCTATCGCAATTGATGCTTCGCCTTTCAGGCAAAACTGCGATTTTTTTTCAAGGGCGAGGCCCCATGGCGCAGGCAGTGGGGCAACCTATGATCAGACTGATTTCACTGTCATGCTGGCTTGGGCGAATGTGCTGTGTTGTATATGAGTCATAGGCTCAGTGTCAGTTGCAGGCGGTCGTTTTTATGCTGGCCTGGTCTGCTTAGCCTCAAGTGACGCCACTACTTTGGTGACGGTTCTGTGATACCTACTCAAGGGATTTAAGTCGACATGGCCGGAGTTTCTGCTGCCGGTGAGGCGGATGGGGTACCCAGCACGGACGATGCGAGCACGTTTAAAGGAAAACTGAACAGGTTTCCTTTCCAAAAAACCGAGTTATAAGCACGCTTTGGTACTTTTGAACACCCTGAGCACGAAAATGAACATAAAATTTGACATCGCTCAAACAAACACGTGTTATTAGACAAAAGAATCTCCCAGCTGCTGCGGGGTGGCGCGCGGCGAATCCGGCTCGCATCCATAATTGGTGGAGTGCACCATGACGTCAATCCATGGGTCTACGAGAGCCCGCCCCAACGCCACAGCTTCTGACCAAGTACTGCGACTACCTCCCGGACGATTACGCAGACTTCAGTCACTGGTATAGATAATTTTGATCACTTGGAGCTGATTGGCGTGACACCTTACGCGTTTGAACCAGTAGGCCAGCAACGAGAACCACCTACGCCAATCGCGAGCGCGGTAGTTGGAATGGAGCCCGTCGGATCCGAGGACCTAACTGCGATGTTTACCCGCGTTGGAAGTATCGCCTGGTACCTATTCGTAAGTTTTTCTGACGCTTTATCGTGCTATATAGCCTCAGTAGTTAGGGTGAGTAGCATTAGTCTCATACCGCGCATCCTTGTAACAGGGAATACGGAAAGAGAGACTCATTTCGTACGCAGTGCATTCTACTGTTGCTGGTTTGAAAGTAATAAAGTGCAACTGCCGAAGTGCCCTGAAAGTACAAGTCGCATGGAAATGATTGTATTGGCAATATAATATAATTCACTGCAGAAAAAAGAACACGGTTACACAAACAAGTAAGCAACTTTGCTGCACTTTAATATTAGGGTATTACAGCATATTTATGTCTGTAGACAACTGAGACTCGCTGCATATCGCCAGTTTTTTTTTTTTTATGGGGTGGGGGGAGGGCGGGGGGGGGGGAGGGGAGAGGGCGTGGAAGAGGCTCGGCAGGCCCCACAGACGCCTCCTGCCTAGTTGTGTTCCCTGTGCCATTCACAAGAAATATCCATCGCAGAATGGAGTGTACATGGGATTCAGCCATTTCTGAGTATTTACTTGATTAAGTACACAAGCGATTAAGTACACACACAGATTAAGTACGATTAAGATTAAGATTAAGATTAAGTACACACACAGGAGAAAGACGACGACGTTTCAACGCAGACGTGGTTTCCTTGGGTTCCTTGGAAATTGCTCGACAGCAACGAAAATCTCGCCCTTATCCGGATACAAACCTTCTCGGAAGCCTATGGGGATCTGCGGACTCTGGTGAGGACTCTCCTTTGCCTTGTCCTACTGATCGTGCTGGTCTAATAGACTCAAAACACGCACGGCTGGCGCTTAGGCCTAGTGCGGCCGCGCCGCCGCGCTCGCCCGACGAAGAAGTGTTTGTGCCAGATGTGAGCTCCTCATCTGTACCTTCCACTGGACTGCTGCGCGTGACAACATCCATGCCAACTATGCAGCAGCAGTGTACAACCGATAGCTCGAAGACACAAGATGCAACATCGAAGGACAGTCCACTTCGTGATGTGAATGTGAACCTATCCGCAATTGTGCCGACGGACACTGGTGACCCTATGGACGTGCAGCCCTCTGGCGGTTCGACGAATGCAGCCAAGCGAGGTCCCCCAGTCAACGTGCTTCAACAAGACGTCATCGCATCGGAGCAACCGGCAAAAAAGGTAAGGGCCACCCCAGACAATTCCTCCACGCCCTCCCCTACGCCCGCTCCCTCTCAGTCTTACCCTACGCCCACCCCTTCTGAATCCTATCGAGTTCATATACGTCCCCTTTCATGCTACGACATAACTTCAGTAGCCACGAAATATGTCCAAAGGGTCATCGACCAATATCTTGAAACCACTGGATACAAAGGGTTCGCCGCATATAAATCTACCAACTCGATCACTGTGCACTTGGCATCTCTCAGTGATGTGCAGAAAATGTGCACTTTAACATCTATTCCACTGTCAGAAGATCAGCACCTACCTGTGCAGTGCTACTTTGCATCGGGCCCTAATATACAGAGGTGTGTTGTCTATGGCATTGACCCGGAAGACACCCGTGAGATAATATGTCGTGAATTGACGTCCACGACACACAGGGTGCTCGCAGCTAGGTTCATGGGCAAAAGCCGTACTTGCTTAGTGACGGTACAGGGCCCCCCGTGTATTCCAGAACGGTTTTACTATTATGGTTGTATATTGCGACCTAAACCCTACCTCCCTCGGGCGATATTCTGCTACCGCTGCTTTCAACGTGGACACATGCAGGCTTTTTGCCCACAACGTACTATTGACCCAGAAAAGCTCACACCAGAAGGCCAACCACGATATCGATGTGGCTTATGCAAATCTGATGAGCACGATATGACAAGCACAAATTGTCCGACTAAACAGAAGGCCACAGCACGGATACGAAGGGCTGTACCAAAAACGAGTATAGTAACAACTCACAATCGTTATGAGGTTCTTGAAGAAGAGCCAGAGATGCTCATGGCAGAAGAAGCAGAAGCCCAAGAAACACAACTGTATTCTTCTGCTCTTAAACGTGGCAAGCAGTCGCAGACAAAGAAACAGAAATTACCGGAACCTCTGTATCAGTCGGATGATGACCATGATGACATTGACGCTCGGATAGACGCACTGGCCAGAGAGATTGAGCGACTACGCAAACATAAAGAATTGGTAATTCTGCGGCGTCAGAAAACAGGACCAACACGTAACACGTCAACCAGTGCGAATGCCACAGTTACGCCTGGATCCCGTCCGGCACAACAGGTCAACCAAGCTGTTTGGGCAGCATCAACCAGTACGAATGCCACTGTTAAGTCTGGATCCCGTCCGGCACAACAGGTCAACCAAGCTGTTTGGACAGCAGTTTTAGATCAACTTGCTCAACTAACGTTGCTCATTCAGGATTGCCTGCATCATGGCTAATTCTCTGCATCAACTGTCACAGGATGGAATTCTACAGTGGAATTGTCGCGGCCTAAGCTCCAAGTTAGGAGAAATTAAAACCAAGCTTCAATATAATAAGCTACATGTATGGGCACTGCTTATTCAAGAGCATAATAAGCTATGCTCACTTTCCAATTTTAATGGGTATCATAACCCATCTATTAAAGATAGACGTGCTACTACAATGGCTTCAGCTCCCGGAAAAGCTGCAGTGTATGTATCATCGCATATTGCTCACACAGTGATTGATCTGGAGCCATGGTGTAGTGTTAATCAAGAAGTTGTCGGGGTCCTGGCACGACCAGTGAAGACTCCTGTCATTCTAGTGTCATTCTACGCCAGACCACAGCGCACACGCTTGAACTTGGGATGGATAGCCCATCTACGGTCTACGTACCCGGGAATTCCTATTCTCGTGGGTGGATACTTTAATGCTCCACATACAGAATGGGGGTACAAGTACAACTCCCGAAGAGGATGTCAAGTTAAAAACGTCATGAGCGATGCCACTTTTACTCTGTTGAATCTTCACGCTGTGGCTACCTGTGCTGTACCCGCAGTATCTAGAACACACGCTCCAGACCTCACGTGGTGGTTGGGCCCTGGAATGCCGCAGTGGCGGGTGGAACCAGATACCTGGGGCAGTGATCATATGCCAATAATGATTGGTTTGCGTAGAACGTGCATAAAGAAAATTCGACGGCTTGTAACAGTCACGCATTGGGATAAGTTTCGGGAATCATCGATTGATAAAGTACCCTCAGAGCCCTCAGAAATTCTTCCCGCTTTGCAAGAACTGCTCCGAAGTAACACCACTGTAACTACAGTTGACGAAGAACAACCTCATCCGGACCTCGCTCTTTTGCAACTTTGGGCAAAGCGACGTCAGGCAGAAGTGTATGCGTCGAGGAATCCCGATGTACCAGGTAGCCGTGCACGTGCTAACCATATAGCGGCGAAGGCGCGTCGGCACGAAAAGCAACTTTCTCGACGACGATGGTATGAGTGGTGCGAGAATCTTGGATCGGGCATTGGAAACAGAGCACTTTGGCGTACGTTCCGGTCAATGGAACGCGGTCATAAGCAACCTGACCCTGCAGCGAGCGTTAGGTTAGCGATGCAAAGTTCGCCACATGAATTTGCAGAACACACTGCTAGAGCGTTTTTTCCCGAAGTACGATCACGCGTCACCTATAAACTGCCCCGAAATTGATAAGTCTGATGAATCCGAAATATCCAGCCCTTTCAGCATGGCCGAACTAATAGCGGCGATTGAATCTTCGAAGAAACGCACAACACCTGGACCCGATGGTATTCCTTATGAGGTTTTCAAGAACATGGAAGGAGCAGCTCTCGACGCACTTCTTCAGGCTATTAATAAAGTCTGGGAGACTGGAAACGTTCCACCTGACTGGAAGCATTCAATTGTTGTCCCGATCCCGAAACCAGGAAAGTCTCCAAATAACCTGCAGTCTTTACGCCCAATTTCGCTAACCTCAACTGTCTGCAAGCTCGCTGAAAAGATGCTGGCCACACGTCTTTCCTGGTGGCTTGAACGCCATGATAAATATCATCCTGCTCAAATTGGCTTCCGTTCTTACTTAGGAACTGAAGACGGTCTTTCTATCTTATCAGACGATGTTTTACAGATTTCACCGCACAGCCACGCTGTGCGCACGGTAGTAGCAACTGACATAACGAAAGCTTATGACAATATAGACCATGAAATCATTATTGCCAACCTCATCGACCTGGGACTTCCACCGCGGGTCCTAAGATTTATCTACTCATTTCTTCAGAATCGCACATTTGCGATTAGAGTAGATGGGAGGCAAGAAGGATACTTCACATCGAACAGAGGAGTCCCACAAGGTTCGGTTTTAGCTCCTCTTCTCTTCAACGTTGCTCTAATACCTCTAGCCTGGCAACTACACCAGATTCCAGACGTGAAGTTTTTAATCTATGCGGATGACGTCACTTTGTGGTCCGTACATGAAGATGTATCTCGACAAACTCAACAGCTTCAAGAAGCCCTTGATGTTCTGCACAACTACGCTCGGAAAGCAGGGTTGGACATTTCCGCCCAAAAATCAAGCTATGTTGTGGTGGCCAACAAGAAAGGACGCACAAGAATCACGCAGCGCCCCTTTACATTTAAACTCGGCGCAGTGACAATCCCTGAGGCTTCGGAGGTCCGCATACTGGGTCTCGATATTCACCATTCCGGCGGTGGTGCACACTGGCTCCGTAAAATCAGACAGACTTCGACAAAAACACTTCACCTTATTCGTCGCATTGCAGCAAAAGCAGCTGGAGCTCGTACTGACGTAGCTCGACGGCTGGTACGTGCAGTCTTGCAGCCACGAATTTTATATCAGGCACAATTTCAACTGCTAACTTTGGCACAGTTGGCACAGTTAGAAACGATTAATCGCGATGATATGCGCACAATAACAGCACTACCACGCATCACTCCGATACCAACGTTACAGGAACATGCCCAGCTCAACACAATTGCAGAGCTAATTTCGCAACGTGAAAAAGCACGTGAAATAAAAAAGCAACTTGTTCCGGCTGTCGCTGCGTTACATGCTCATTTTCAACGCGGCTCTCGTATTGACAATCAGCCCTATCCAATACCTCCCTGGGAATTCACCAGCATCACAACTAATAAGCCAACGAAGTTACGACGCAGCGATACAACAGGTATTATTCACGACCACAATATCATCGATGCATCATGCGCTGACACCTGCAAAGTCTATACGGATGCTGCTATTCTCCCAGACGGCGGGAGGACATCATTCCTCAGTACAACGCATAATTTCATCAGCGACCACCAGCGCTATTTATCTACGGAAGCCAGCGCTCTAGTAATGGAACTTCAAGCCATCCACGACGCTGTGCAAGATGCGACATCTAAGCTGCCTACCATCAAACAACTAGATATCTTCACTGATTCTTTAGCGGCTATTCAGGAACTGAAGAAGGTTGACAAGGCGATGGAAATCTGCGAGACAATACACACGATGAATAGAAAAACAGCTACCTGCGTCAAGGTACACTGGATTCAAGGCCATGCAGCGAACCCTCACAACATTGCTGCTGACCAGCAGGCACATTGCCCTCCTAATCCAGACCTTCCGTCTATTCCCCTCCCACCTCAACCCCTTAACTCGCTCCGAGCCCGTAAAAGTTTTCTCCGGCAGGACACACGCGCTCTTATCCCCCCGTGTGTCTGCTCCCTCCCCCTTCACCTTACTAGGGCGGAGGAAGTTGTGCTTAGGAGGCTTCGGGCCGGGGTGGCCCTTACACCGGCTGTGATCTCAAGGTGGAACTGGTCGCATTTACCACTGGGTGCTACGTGTCCATACTGCTCCGTCCCTGTGATGGAAGCAGATGCATACCATCTAATATGGACATGTACTGGTTTACAATCGGAACGCTCGCGTCTCCTACTGCAAGCCGGCCTCCGCTACAGTGTGACAATCAGCTATGACCGCTGGATACATGATAACAGATTCCACAAAACACTGCTTCAATTCATACACAACACAGGCCTCACAGCACACATATAATACACATATACACATCAAGAATTATGCCTTAACGGCAAGTCTTTATCGCAATAAAAAAAAAGTACACAAGCATTTGTTAAACATCACGTAGTTACATTATCGTACTGAATACTTGTACTATCACATTCATCAAAAACGATCTTTAGCAACAAATGATTTCTAGGAAGAACAACCACTCATCAATATCATAAAAAAGTGAGAAGTAACTTCTGATACAGCAAATCAAGGGCAATCATCAACATCCTTATCATGTGATCCATCAAATATTACAATGAACACCTCAATTCTTGAACTCTGGACAACTGAATTCTGACTGAACTCTTGAAAAAATGGTCTCACTCCTTGTACTTTCGAAGCATATGAGTGCATTCGTAGTGTTACATTTTTGGCTCTGCTGACTTCCTATTTTATGGAGGTGTTTACAGCAGCACTGTTGTATTGTTTGTGGTGTACCCAAAGTGGATTTCATCCTGTGTTATACCCAATGTTATACTTGAACTTGTCTCGTCGGCTTTTGTACTATGTAATGACACGTTTGAAGGACCTTTTTGGACTTTGTTGATAGCCATGAGGATGCTGAACTTGACTTTACCGTTGTACATCCTTCTTCTATGTCATCATCACCCCTCATCCAGCCTTTATCTCCCCGTTCCCCCCTCCCCCTGTGCAGAGTAGCAGGCTAGAGCATGCTAGCTCAGGCCGACCTCTCTGCCTTGCTTCAAATAAATTATCTCTCTCTCTCGGGTTATAGTAGGTTAACAAACTAACAATCCATCAATCCCAAGGTTTCACTGGTTGTCAATCTGTGAGAGAATGCGGCAGGAATAGCTGCTGCGTCTGCTAACAGTCTGGCGACAGGAATGTTAGGGTATATCAGTTTCGTTGACCTGTATAGGAGGCACGAAAGGCCAATAGTAGCAAAGTGTGGTGGAAGTGTAATAGGTGAATAGATAAATTATTAAAGAACACCTATTCTAAGATATAAAAGGAACATAAATAACGAAGAAGGACGGAAGCACAAGAGCAAATAGCAAAGGCATTCTTGCCCCGGATCAAAGAGGGAACTTAGAACAATCCTGCCGTAATCAAGACGCTGGGTTCTTGGAAGGAGTCATCGTAAGAAATTAGGCTAGTTTAGAAGTGTGCATTCTGTCTTGCGGTCGTTCACTATTTTTCAAAATAAACATGAATGTTATTGCATTCTCAAACATGAAATACATTATGGTTCGTCATTTACTGTTACACATAAACGCAAATTATTTTCGATACGGTGATTCCTACATATTTGGATAAGCTTGACATATTACTTGACAAAAATTAGCATCTTTCGCATTGGACTTAGTTTAGGATAAGCAATAAGTGATAATGCAAATTTAAAAAAAAACGCAGTGGAGCAAGATACAACAGTAGTTAAGTGTTCTCTTTTATTGTATCAGTTGGCAATGGTATTTGCAATGTTGCACTTGGTATCGTTTCCGCGTTGCCACTACGAAATTTCTGTAATACCAGAAGTTGCCCAGATGCGCTATTTCTGTTCTAAAAATTTATTTAGAAGTGAAGATGTGCTCTGTGTAGAATGGCTGCATTACTTTGACCAAAACACTGTGAAATGGCTGCTTAGGAGTGTGAACGCTAAAAGTTGTAACAATGTATTTACGATTCACCTGTCAGCACCATGCAAACTCGAGATATGACATGCTAACGTCAATTTTCTGTTATTCTCTTGTTACCGTTAGCTGTTTTTCTACTATTGTTCGGCATTTATTCATACCGACGTGCCTGTTGTGGCTGATTTAAAAAATGCTGCTCATTTACATATAATACAGAACATGCACCACGGTATTTGATCTTCCCAGCAGATCTACGTTAATATCGCAGCATTACACCATTCCCTTCAACCCACTCTCTTCAAGAGTTCACTGTTCACACACTTGTTCAGCTTCAGCACATTTCTTGGTTACACCGTGGCATGTGCTGTTGAATCTTGTATTTTCTTTACTAGTTCTTTCTTTGCCACTTTTGCGAAAGCGCTGCTCAGTAGTGCATTTGCATTGAACGCTGACGACCATTTGCTGCCCGTCATAATAGCATCCCGTAGCCCCCAACATAGCTTAAGAATGCATAAAAAGTTAGCATACTGGTGTACATGTTACACATTCTGCGACTTACGAAAGTTGGTTTTCTCTTCTACAGGACAGGCAACTTGTGTACGTCCTGTCGCTTTTGGAAATTTGACACGCCACCTGAGAGTACCGTCCTTTGTTGATGCCTACTCTCTTCCGATGTTCTCGTTTTAGTGAAGCTAGCTGCGTTATTAAGGAAGAAAATTAAAGTCAGACAAATAGTCACACGCAACTTGTTCATTAGCAAAAAGGAATTAAAAAAGCATTCACCTTACTTTCATTCTTTCGTACGAGTATTGGCACGACTTTCGAGCAAAGTGCAAGATCAGTCCATGGAATGTTTCCAAACCATATCTTTGGAATGTTAGTCTTATCTGAATTGTAACTCCGTCTGTGTCTGTCGAAACGACTTGACGAAGGTAAGCGCCCACTAGTGCAAACACAAGCTTGTGTTTTTTCGCCGTCAAACAGACATACTGATTACTGTCATGAGGCCGCACTGGATGAAAAAATCAAAGCCCCTTTCTTAAAGAAACATGGTTGAACGCGAAGCTTTGGCCCATGCCAACTAAGTCAAACTCAAAGTCCAAAGCCAACGACCACGCAATGAACCCATGAAATGCTGAGGGACTCTATGCGATGCATGTGTGATTTGATTGGTTATTTAGAATTGTATTTTTTGAACGTTGAAGCTGAATGAAGACACATTTCGTTAGGTTGCATAGCCTTTATTTTAGATCATGTAGCCGTTGATTACACGTACACACTCACACTTTCACGGACTGCATGCCGTTGCCGATACACGGGATCGGCCTTACGGGCACGATCGCGCTCGCGCTTACGTTCGCGTACGGCAGCCTCTTCTTCTGCCGTGCGCTGCACCCGCGGCCTACCCACGGTGACGGCCGGGAATGCCTTGCGTGACGCAATGCAGATATATGCAGTTCGTCTGGGTAGCGTGGCGTTGCAGTTCCCATTGTTCTTATCGGTACAACTGCCAATGTAAACAATAATGTTCTACGATTGTGTGCGCAGATGCGCATATTGTTCTGTTGTATGCGCATACGCGCACATAGTTCCATTCTGTAAGTTGGCTTTCCTGCAGAGCGTTTTCGGTGCTCACGGACGAATCAGTGAGACATAAAAAGCTTCGCTTTAATAATTCATTGTCCTGACTATGAATTAGAGCACTGCACGGGCCCGGGCCGACCCGAAAGCCGGGCGGGGCCTGACCGTCCGAAGACTTTCACGGCAGGCTGGGACCGGACCCGGGCTTGAAACAGCGGGCCCGGGCTGGGCTCGGGCACGAGGCCGCGGGCGCGGGCTGGACTCGGGCTTGAAGCTACAGGCCCGGACAAGACTCGGGCCCACTCAATAAAGGGCCTAAGTGGGGCCTTCGACCCCACGCGAACGTTATGCATTGCATGGTTCAAGACAAGCTGAAGTGACACGTGTAAAGAGCTGGCTCTTAGTATACCTTAGCACAGAAAATAGGAAAACAGATTAGGTTCTAGTTCTTTTCCACAAAAATAAACAGATTTTCCGCGTCAGGAAAAAGAAATTATAAAAAAGAACGCTTTTCAAACCATTAACCCCTTACCGCTTTTGCTATTGCAATATTACAATTATCGACACTATTATATTATGTTAGCGCTAACGCAAGGGGTGTCCCTTTCTACTTGTTCGTTTATTTAGGCTGTATGCTCGTCAATTCACCTGTTTATATATTCGCATGCTAAATGATCTCACAGGACCAAATCGTGCCATCAAGGTACGATTTAGTTATTATTTGCTGTTATTTTTCCGAATGCACCAGCGGTAAAATAACAGCACAGGCAATGGGCGAAACCACTTATGTTCTCGTGGGAAAAACAAAGCTTTAGGTATTTTATTGTTTATATAGTGCAGCTGATTAGACCTCGAGAAGGTGAGGTTGACACATACGGTAGACCTTGTAAATAAAAAAATATATTTTTTTTTACTTACAGGCCAAACTTGGTTATGCACACGCAGGCCTTGGCTAATCTTAGTAATGAACACCCGGGCCCGGACTTAGTAACACGGGCCCGGGGCGGGCACACGCTTGGAACCACGAGCCCGGGCCGGGCCTGGGCTGAGCTTGGTCACGTACGCCCGGGTCGGGCCCGAGGTTGGTATCATGGGCCCGGACTGGGCTCACATAAAGCGGGCTCAGGCCGGGCCGATAAATGAGGCCCACGCAGTGCTCTACTATGAATGTATTCAATGTGATTCAAAAGAGAGATCTATTTCGGAACAATGGAGTCTGTTGCCATCGCTGAATGATGCTGGCCAGTACAGATAATATACAGTCCTCACAGCCAGCCTTCTTTGATGCAGCAATAAGTTTCCTGTTTATACCTAGAAAAAGATGGTAAGAGTTAATGTGCATCTTCTAGCTATCAGTGAATAAAAAAACTTAAGAAATATGCAGTTAGTGCTACACGGTAGCTTTTGCGACGCGCCATACATCAAACTCATGAATGATTGTTTCCTTGCGCATCAAGCACTTGATTTAGGAATGCCTGTAAGTTACAATGGACTTAACTCGGATGTCTTTACTTTCCAATAAAATGATACACCGCTTTAGACCCTTCAGTTCTATTTTGCAGCTCCCACCTACTTCATTAGACTTGAAATAGTTGCATTCGAATCTGTTGTTCTTCCTTGCAAAATAAAAGTGGATCACAATAAGCAAATAACTTTTCGAATTTATGAATCAATAATAACCAAACAACTTGCACAATCTCGAAGTACCAGGTCTTGTTTTCCTCCACGTCCAGCAGAGAGTAGGTGCCAAGGTTGGTGCTGAATCCGGGTGAGTCGGCACGGCCATCATCAGCAAGTTTTACATGTCGGGCTCGTAGAACTTGCAAAATCAGTTGCTATTCCTCTTTCCAGACATAGTAAAATGTTTTGGGTAAGACCTAGCAAAGTGCAAAGTCAGTGTAAAATTTTAATTTTTGAGAACTTTTACTTTGTCAACAACAGGCCAGAGATGAGCAGATTGCAATTTGAAGAACGCTCTTTAACTTACAACCTGCACAGAAATTGAGGTCAACATCCTGAATGTTTCAGCTAGATGTTTCCCGAGAATAGTGTGGCAGCACAGAGCTGCAGGTTCATAGGAGGCTGTTGCTCTACCACAGCCTGGTTAGTCCAGGAATACTTGTGCTCTGCTGGATATTCAGTCCATACTCCTACAAGTGTTACTTGGCATCGACCATTATAAGTGCGGGGTTCCAGACATTTAAAACAAGTCAGAAAGAAATAACTGCCTCAATTGTTGCTCTTGGACAAAAAAAAACTATTCCGCTGTTGCTTTTCATCAAAATCAACCTCACTCTCAGTGTCAACTTCGGCATCTTCGAGTCTACGGAACAAACTTTCGGAGAAATTTTGTAGAGAGAATGGCTAGCATTTTGTACCAGCTTTCATAAAGTTTCGGGAACCAATTTCAACAACAATTTATCAAGCTGATTACATGTTTACTATGTCAATGTTGTACTCATTCTTCTGAAGGATTGTACTCACGTTCATCTTTCATAGTAATGGGGTCGTCGTCATCGCTGAATTCATCATTTAAGCTGTTTCCTCCCAACGGGTTGCTTGATGACTGCTTTGTGTTGCAGCATCCACCATGACAATGCCAAGCTGGATGCCTGAAAGAGATTAAGCAAAGTATAGAACACATGTGAAGTAAATGGATGCCTCATATCTTATTCACTACATTCTAACAAAACTACTGAATGATTGCATTATTTTCACTGCGAGACGTCATAGCCCATAAATATAAGAATGCATAATAGCTACCAACAGAAAACGCGTGAAGCTTTGCGTAGCAACGTGTTTGCCAGAACTTTCTTTTCATTCGCTTGTGATGCTTTGTGGCGTGTTAGTAATCGCACGTGAATAGATTTATCTGTGGCATGGCCCGACTCGCGCGTTGGCTCTGGTGATCTTTGTACAGCTTTTCCAAACTCACAAGCCGGTACCAGTGTTGCCTCATATGCCGGCTCTGCTGTGGAGTCATCTTGAAATAACTTGGCTTGTGTTGTTACAGTATAACGCTGAGGGGATACGGGCGTAGAGAAGAAATGTAAAGCCCTATTATATCATCTCTTCTGCTAGAAACACTTGGTCCTGGTGTGTGCCCTGCGGTTGCATCCAATAGTCTGAAACAGGTATGAGCAAATGAGTTACACATACACAACAGGAACGCATGGCAATCATTTAAATAAATACTTTTTACACGTGTTTAAAAATATCTAATGAAGCCACTGATTAGCCCTATAGTGTACTAAAGCTGTTTGTCCTTTGGAATTGCCGTTAATTCCCTCAAACTAATTGCGTACTTCTTTATGTAGTTTGATTTGAGACCTTAAAGAATACTGGTTGGTCCCGGAAGATGTTTATGTGAATCTATGTCATTGGAATTGAAAATGAACTTCAATTTTGCAAATCGGCCTGTGCAGCGCTGAAAAGAAAGGCAGGAAGATCTCACCTTCATAGCCATTTCACGTATTCTTTTTTTTTCATATTAACTCTTGCTAATAATTCAGTAATTAATAGTGAAGAAATACATATGACGCCGAATAGTCACACTTTATTTCCGGCTACTGCCAACCTTATGCAGTCGTGCCCAGAACGATTTCAGGTAATGCTCGCAACGCCCATTCTCTGGCCATAGTCACAATTTTGCGGGAAACACTCGCATATCGAGTCCCTCGTCTGAGTCGCATTCCCGAAAGTTGTCCATGTAAATTTAGGCTGGCAGTCACAGCCGCGGTCATCGTCTCCACAACCTCAAATAGCATGCGACCGACCGCCGACCATTCAGGATGCGCTCTTTACTATATAATAGGAGACGTTCCGGAATATACAGGCCCAGATTCGGAACTTTTCTGGAAAAGCATCGCCAACGACAGAAGCGAGAAGTGGAGGTTAAGTAACAAAAGGAGAAAACTACTTGCAATTTTTCTACATGAAGCATAAGCGCCAACATTCAACATCTTTTCGCTAAGGCTGCTCTCGATGGCGGCGATTCATTCCGTTTATGAGCGAAGATCGATGGCATCACTCCTGGCTTTAGGTCGAGCAGATTTATGAGAATTCCCATTGCACTCATCAGCGATAAACTCTGATGGTAATCATTCTCCCTGAAGTGTTCCCAGCAGGGAAGTATGGTTCTCGAAGGCTTGAAATTACTTCGTTTCACCCAGCGCTCCACCGAGCAGTTTGTTTTTCCGCCTTGGGAAGTTGGAAAGAGAACATCGCATCAGCCACCAGTGCTCTTACAGCCATAGGCAGCGCAAAAAACGACGGCATAGTGTCACTATATGCCTCTTTGACGAAGTTCTCCATGCGACAGCAATTCTTTGAAGCGTAAGCCGGAAATGTAGGGTGGAGATGTTGGTTATTTGCGATAAGGGCTAGGAATACAAGACGACTGACGCGCAAAACCTGCACACGATATGTTTGCCAAGCCATACCTTTCGCAAAGTCTTAGACGCCGGTTCGGTGCTTTACCGTCCGGAGGTCAATGCCACGAGACTGCGACCAATGTGACAAAGACGACGTTGGTGGCTGTGTGGAGGAGGAGGACGATTGTAAAGATTGTTTTTCCGGCATCTTGGCTGGGTGGCAGCGCGTTCAGAAAGATTGTAAATATATTTTCATTTACATTTTTTCCCGTGGCAATATCAATATCAGGTTCACTCGCGCATTTAATATTAAATTTTATTCTAGTTTTTACAACTCCCCTCTGTAATATTTTAGTCCCCTTTCGCCTACCTCTGCAGATTGGCATGTCAGCGGTTGTAATAAGCAGCTGCTCTCGCTCTTCCTCAAGCCGATTTCAGGCTTTTTGGTTTTGCCTCCAAGACACTTTGGTGTCAAAATAATTAATTTTGATTTGAAAAATTAGCTAATCGAGGCGTACCATTTCAAGAAATGTTTCCGCGAGTGCGGTAAGCCAGCCGTCAGTTGTGTTCCGTAAGAAGAAACTAACTTTCCTTGATTCCTCTAATGGTTAGCCTACGCTTTCTCACATTGAATCAATTGTTATACGCAAAGGAAACGTGTTCACTTTCGGCGACATCGCAATCTAAAGAAACGTTACACCCTTTGGGGTGTTTCTTGTCTCCAAACAATGAACGACTTGAAAACTCTGCACTCGCTGCTTTTCTGTCCAGAATATTATGACACGGTTATAACGCGCATGCCTTTCGTGGCCTGTAAGTACCGGGTGCGCAGCGTTAAAGAAAGGCACACAGCATAGATAATTATTTTTCAGGGACAATATAGGCCTTAAATGATGCAAACAATTCTTAGAGAGTAAAGCAAAGACATGCAAGATCGATGATTATCTTTGGTGGCTTATCTTGCCCCCAAATTGTAACCTTCATCCTTCTTGCGCGCCCTTTCTTTCCTTTAACGCTGCGCACCAGGTAATTCCAGGCAACGAACGGCAAGTGCCTTATCGTTTAGACATGTCATTCTTGACCTAAAATATTTCTAAATAAGAAGCACACGCAAGACTGATGGTGATTATTGTTTAGGGATCAGATACACCTTAAAGGGTGTAATTTTTTTTAGGGAGTACAGTATCCCGCCTTGAAGATGTCACGCGTGTGCATGTAGATCGCAGTTTCCTGAACAAATGTTTCAGTTGCGAATCAGTGCTTTTGTCTGTCTTCTTTTGGTTGTTGTTCTATTGCGCTAATATTTTAATGAACCACCATGGTGCCGAGTTAATGGCCTTATTCATGCTTGTGTATAGGGACCCGCAAAGGCAGTGCAGTGGCTATGCCGTTCTAGAGCTACGCACGACATCGCAAGGTCTATTCCGGCCGCGGTAGCCGCGTTTTTTGGGGGGGCCGAACCCAGAGTTTTCAGAATCAATGTGGAGTTGACCGCTACGGCATGTCTCGTAATGGGATAGTGGTTTGTGTCATGTAAAACGCCGCAGTTCGACTTACTTTAACGTTGGCGCACATTTAACGCGATTCTTGTAGCAACTTCGGCATGCGTGCTCCCTATAGCACGCGCAGTCAAGTATGCCGGTAGAGGGGGCAAGCGTTCGTTCAATGCCTAGTGGGTGAAGCACAAGTTTAAGGTTGTTGAAGCCAGTACGAAGTTTCAGGTCATTTCAATTACTGCCTCTGAATTATTTGAATATGGTGAACGTAGTTCGCGAAAGGAAATGAGAACCGCGTCCAAAATACATACAATCAATAAAATAAACATTCTCCTGCCGTGGTTGCTTAGTAGCTATGGCATTGAGCTGCTAAGCTCGAGGTCGCGGGACCAAATCCTGGCCGCAGTGGCCACATTTTGACGGGGGCGAAAAGCGAAAATGTCCGTGTACAATGAATTGCATGCACGTTAAAGAACTTCAGGTGGTCGAAATTATTCCGAGCCGCCCCCCTCCCCCTTACGGGGTTCTTCATAATCAGGTCATGATTTTGCCACATAAAGCCCCACAATCTACTTAATTGCTAAAGTTGTTTTTTTTTTCATGTGTTTTTCATGGTTTCATTTCCCATTCCTGTCTGTCTTTGTCAATTTTTCAACCGTTTTCTGATGTGTCCTCTCTATTTTTTTATCCTCTTGATGGCCTCGCCCACTCATGCAACAGCCCTGCATGGGCTGCATCTTGCGTCTATGCACATACGTGCAGAATATGCTAGTGACAAACAGAAAGTTATGAAACCTTTTCACAGATAAAGCTGAAACACGCAAAAGGTGCCTAGACGGATAGACCAAGCCGCATATGGCGCAGAAATTGCGCTGCCGATTCCGGCGGCGGAGAAAGATAAGGATAATAGGGCAGGTACTCTTATCGAGTGGAAGCGCTGCAATGCCAAGAGTGGAGGCGGACGTACGCTCAGAAAGATGGCGCCTAGCAGCTGGCAGTACACATTGGTCGGGTTCTCTGAAGAAATTGACTGGAAGCCTCTAAATTTTGTCAGGGCCATTCCTGCGAACAGAATCTGCGGTGCTTGCGGACTAGTACACAGAGCTACCGCTTTGCTCGGTTGCGGTCACGTGCTGTGCAAGAACTGCTACGATCACTCGGTTGATGATGGCGGACAAGTTTTGCCCATTAGACGGCGGCCACTACCCCGAAGAGGACGTTGAATGGAGAATTTTCCTGCCGAGAAACTTCTACAAAGAGAGGTAGGGAAAGAAAGTATGGCAGTGTCTTAGTTCTCTTGTGTATAAGCGTGTATAGGCACCAGGGCCCCTGTTTACAAAAACCTGTTACGCGAGAATTGTTTGTAAGAGCGCGAATTCCTGCCAATCATGATGGCCAATGTGGAAGGCCATTGACGATTGAAAAGCTTTGTGAATTCGGTCCCAGTTCATGAGTGAACTGCAACTCTAGAATTTCCAGTCATTGAACAAGAAAACCTCGCTTTTGAGCAGCCTATATACGAACTTGTTTACTTGATTTCTGTAACGCAACTTATGATTCTGTCAGCATCACTCAGTTTTCATGCCTTTAAACAGTGTTCGTTGTGTAATATTACATTTATTTTCTCAACGAGCAGAACGTCCAACGCGCGTCTGGTGACGTATAGACCTGTTATTTTGTAATTATCATTACGATAGTGCGCCAGATAACTGAAAGCACTTTCTCATTTAGAAGCTTCTTCATTGCCCTGATATGCAGTTACATACATCTATAATGTAAGTAAGACTATTGGTTCTACCAAAAGGACTTCACGCAAACTTTACATTCGACATTGTTAAAGAAAGAAAATATTTGATATTTGAATTTTATTTGGATTTTTTTATTTACGTACAAGATACATCAGAATGATGGAAGAAAACGCTGCATTGAAGCAGCTCCAACCACATATTACAAGGGCAACAACAGCAAAGTTTATTTTTTTCTTTATTTCTATTTTGCGCGTGGTATTTTCGAAATGCCCTGTAACCACATTTGAAGAAGAATGTGTCAATAAAGGGCGGTAATTTTTTACTAGGCACGTGGAGGAACACAGATTTGCAGAAGCCATTCAACAACGTTAAGATTCAGAAGTTCCAAAGTTGCTTCAAACAGTTTTATAAAACGTTGGACAAGTGTAATGACTCCGACGGAGATTATCTTCAAGGGACCGAAATGGTTTTTTTTTTTTGTTAAGAAAAATGAAGTTCTCATCTGCCCGGTTTTTTTTTTTCTTTCTTTCTTTTATTCGAAGAGGGGAAAGTTGGTGGTGAGGGGGTAAGGTCATCCCTGTATTTCAACCTGGGTGTATATAGTCCTGCCTCAAGTAGAAAATACAGATAATTTGTGGGCAGCTTTGTGGAAATAAATAAACCTAATTATTTCATTAAAGCGCTGACTTTGCGGGGATTCGCGAATGAAAAAATATGTGCTCGTGAATGAAACCCTTCATTGAGTATAACATTTGTTCTTGTTATCACTTTCATCCAGGTGAAATGCTGGAATGAAGAAGCTGGATGTCAAGCCGTGATAGCTGCTTCCAATATCAGCAAGCATCACCGCGATGAGTGTCAATACCACACAGTATCTTGCCCGAAGTGCTCGGCGACTGTGCTGTACCGCAGTGCTAGCACGCACATAATGTCAGGATGCCGCGCGGTGTCCTGCACGCCAGTTAAAGCGCGAGACCTCAAAGGAAAGCGATTGGAAGTGTGGATATTGAGCAGCTAAAGGAATCTCTTCAGGCGGCTATATCAGAGATCAAGGCCGGGTTTCGGCAAATTCATAGCTTCAACGACGCACGGAAGGCAACTCTCGAACATGTCTGCCATGGAATCAACTCTCTCAAAGAAGCTATGAAAGAAGAGTTTGTAGCAGTGAATAAAGTGTACGGCACCCGCTTCGCGGAAAGTGCAGCTGGTGCTGGTGACATTATGGAGGAAGTGATAGAAATCTTGAACTCGACGACTAGCCGCCTCGACGATGTCTTTCATAATGTCAACCGTATTAGTGAAAAGTGCGCCAAAGGGCGACAAATGAACGAGTTGCAAAACAGGCTGCTGAAATTTCCACGTTAAAGTCTGAACTTCAGGAACGCAGTGAAAGGATGCTCACGCGTGTGTGAAGACGTGCTCATGCTCCTTTCACTGAACACTTCCCGTCACGAATTTATCATCAAGGACATAAGCTTACTTAAAGAAGCTGCGCTAAAGAATGACTCGGCTCTGGTAGAGCTCGAGCGCCGGTACTCACGTGCATACTGCATCGTTCCTGGAGTTTACTTTAAGAAAAATGGGGACTCCGTAAATCTGCACATTTCTATCCATATCGAAGAAGGCCCGTTTGATAGTTTCATTCACTGGCCCTTCCGCCATAAGATCGAGCTCAGTGTGGTACATCCAGCTTTCGGGAACGTGCGGACGCTCAAGTTTGTGAGCAGAAACTGTGAGTCCCACCATCTGTCCAAGCCATGCAACGGAAAAGGTCACGTGACGAACCCGTCTTTCAGTCTGAATGAACTTGAGCGCGACGGCTATCTGAAGGATGATAAACTGCGGGTTCATATGGGAAACACTCCTATGAGAGTTTCGTGGGCGCACTGCTGGAACCGCGATTCTTATTGCCCCTACTCTATAGTGCATTTGTTTTTATGTTTCGTATTATTCTTGCCTATGTGCAGTTGTGTAATTTTGTTTCTTTAGAACCTACGAAGCCGATGAGATCCGATGAGTTCTTACTAAAATAAAAGGTTTTGAAAAAAGAAGCAAGCAATATTAAATTATTTCACTTAGACAGTGCAAAAGCGTGCTATCTACACCCCGTGAGAAACGATGCAATTAAATGATTTCGATAAAGTTTTTATTTATTTATTATTTATTTATTTATTTATTTATTTATTTATTTATTTATTTATTTATTTATTTATTATTTATTAACAATACTGCAGGCCCTTCTCGGGCCCATGCAGGATTGGATACTTATAATACAAACAAGAGCAGTAAATTTAAAATATTTACTTGAAATAGTGGCAAATATACATACACAAGTGAAAAAACATGGCAATACACTGGACATAGATGACATAAATGACTGCTGGTACAAGGGAATATCATCAACTCACAGTGTACTCCACTATTGGACTCGAATTTCAACAAAAATTGATATTAATATTACATTGAACAAATGATTCCAACGAAACGGAGTTCACTACCTCCTCAGATAACGTATTCCAATAATAAATCGCGCGAGGACATTCGCGCGAGGAAATAACGAGAACTTGTTAACATTAATGCGGCTGACTGGTTGTCTAATAGTTTTACTGTCATGTGTTCTCTCTGATTGTTCTAAAATATCCTGAAGATATGGTTCCCGTGATAGCTCAAAGTTCTCGTGGTAAAGTTGGTAATAAATGTAATCTAGATATGATCCTGCGCTACTCAAATTTCTGTAGGTTGGCCCTATTACGTAAGTTGCTGACACTGGAGTGATGCGAGTAAACAGAATAAATAAACGCAAAGCTAAATTCTGTACTCTTTCGATTTTATTATTCAAGTGTTGTTGGCAACCGGTCCAAATAAGAGATTCATACTCTAATTTGGTCGCACTATCTCTTTGTATGCATTTAGTTTTACTGCAGGAGACGTATTACGCAGTTTCCTTTTCAAAAAGGACAATTTCTGTAGTGCGCCCCGACAAAACATTTTCAACACGCGGTTCCCAATCAAAGTTACTCGTAAGTTTTAGGCCTAAATATTTAACTTTGTCAGTTCTCGTGATGGTTACGTTACCTAAAGAGTGAGTAAAGTCAAGGGGCTTCTTTTTGTTGCTAAACGTAATGGGGGCTGTTTTAGAAGTGTTAATTATTAAGCCCCACCATGCACACCATGCATCAATGGAGTGCAAAGAATTGTTCAATTTAGTTTGGTCATCTCGATTATTATGGATGTGTATACAACAAAGTCGTCTGCAAATAGTTTAATCTGGATTGGTGGTGTGACGCAAAGATGAGTATCATTATTATATAACAAAAAAGGAGAGGCCCGAAGACCGAGCCCTGTGGAACCCAAGTTAATGAACCAAGGCTTCAGCGTAAGATCTTTCGCGTGAACCAGGATTCTCTTGTGAAAATAAAAGATTCCAGAGAGCGAACTTTGCCCGATTTGTCTCTAAAAATACGCACAACTTTGGTGGTTTTACGAAGAGCCTATAATCCGTACCATGCACGCTGTGACAAGAAAATTGGGGGCGAGAGGCACTTATGAACACTTTTCTCAGTCACCGCTTTTGTAGTAGACGAATTTGGCGTGGTCTTATTGAGACAAATGTTCATACTCTGATTCAAACTCTGTTAATTCGCTAGCAATCAGCCCTATGAGCGTTGTATAATGGTTGCGTAGTGAGCATGTCAAATATTTATCTCTCAATATTATTCAGTAAGATAGGCGTGTATTAGTAGGACTATGATAAAGGCAATTTCGAAGAAAGATGCTGACATTCACAACGATGTGTTTTATTTGCAGATCAGTGCAGAATTTCAATGCGCTGCAAGTGCTAGGCAAAGAAAGATTGAACTATTGATTTGTGCTAAATAAAGAAATGCCTTGGCTGCATGGCTGGAAAGAAGAGACCAGAACGTATCAAAGACATTATGAGACGACAGTAAATATATTTCTTTGGCTTACTACAGCAAAAATCATTCAAAAAGTTCAGTCTATGATAATGCACAATTAAAAAAGTAAATAAGAATGAGCTGTGAGAAAATTTATGTTTCACAAGAAATCTCACCCGACGCGGAAGGACCCGTAAAATGAAACAATAGAACGATCGATAATACGCAACCGCCGAAATTTTGCTTAATCACGAACGGCTTTGAAAACTATAAAACACAGGCACAGAGTACAGTCGGCTCCGCTTAAACAGAACTCGGAGACAGGAATAACAGTTGGGTTTATCTAAAATTTCGTTTATGCGAAAGACGCAAAAATCACAACAAAGAAATCTTTCTATTTCAAAAAGGATCCAGTGGTGGGGATCACTGTGGTGGGGGAAAAAATACGTTATTTGTACTCTGCTTGGAATAGCACAGTTTCATTCGCACGAAGCAGTTCTTCGTGCGCTTTCGCTTTTTGTCTGTCGCCATCCCAATGCACCAACGAACCCGAAAAATAGGCAACATGAACTTCGCAGAGCAGCCACTAATGCTACGATAGCACAGCTGGCTGACAGATTGGATATTCTTGATTCTTTGGCATCAGCAATGGGCATGTTTGCCGACGTGTTTGTAGACGTGTTTCATATCAAATATGACTGCCCGTGAGGTACGCGCACTTTCGATTCCTGTTCCGTTTAACCGGAGTTCGCAAAAACAAGCGTTCCGGTTTAAAGGGATACGGACACAAAAGTTGGCAGCTGGTTTTTTGCGTCAGAACAAAAGTTGAACTGTTGAAAATGACGAATACAACACGCTGCTTTTAAAAAAAAAGAACGAGAAACATTTTTTTGCGATTTTCTGTTGCACCTTGCCTCCAAGCGGCCGCCGGCAGAAGTTGAAATTTCACGTCATAACACCCAACCGCGCGCGCGCGCGCGGCCTAGGTCGGCCACAGCTGCCGCAGTGTTTCCGGGGGTGTCCGTCCCTTGCAGCGTTTGTTTAACCCCTTTCGGCGATCTTCGCACGTGGTCCGTCTGAAACATTATCCCCGTCGGCGTTCCACGCAGGTGGTGTGTCTTACATGCGCCTTCCCGCGGTCGTCGCTTGGTATTGACACGTTTGTCGCGGCGGAAGGAATTGCCCAGACATTGCTGTTATAACAGCATCGTCGGTCGTGACACGCCATCGCACACGTTTTCCAGAGACAAGAACGTGCGTAAACTTTGGATACCAGCCTGTCAGCCGTCACGCCCAGCCTGGACACCTCTAAAAAATGACTTCATTTGCGCGGACCACTTCCTCGACGATGATTATGTGACCAGCCCGACTGTGCCGAAAAGCCTCGGCATGCCGCTCAAAAGGCACCGCCTAAGGCCTGACGCTGTGCCTTTTGCTCTCAAGTACCCCGCAGCTGCCTCGCCTGCGTGCGCTCTTGAGAAAGCAAGTTTACAGAGGAAATAACAATCATTCTTGCACAGGTGTAAGGTGCATAGCAAAATCTTCGCGCTACGGTTCGCGAAAACCTGACCGGCACTACCACGGCCGCCTGCTCTTCTTCGTCGCTTGACGCGGAAGGCTCGTAACCGTAAGCGGTAATATTTCTTGCCAAGTTGGAATGGACCTCGTCTTCAGACGTGTGCTCATCGCTGGTAGAGGCACCAGAACTCGAATCCATGCTCGCGATGGCGGCGTCGGCACGCTTCGAATGACCGCGGCCGGCCGGCTGGCTATCCGACGACGGTGTCGTGACGTCACGCCTTCCAACTCCCGCGGGTCGGGCAACGAGGCGAGCGCGCTCACAAAAACGCCAAAAATAAAGCCATAGGCTCAAAAATGAGCCAAGTGACTACCTCATTTCGGTGCAATCACACACTGGGGATTCATTTTCAGCATTTTCGTAAAATTTTCAGATTTTCTGTCCGTGTCCGTTTAAATGAAGTTTGTTAACATTGTTCCTATTGGTATAGCCAACAAAAGTTGGTACCCTCGTCCCTTTCATCTGGCATTTTCATTTAAGCGAGTTTAGTTTATCAGCAATCCACTTTACTGAAATAGTCATCGCCTGTCTGTAAATAAAGTACACACTGACGGTCAAATAATTTCTTGTTCTGTTCGTTCTTGAGATTTTTTGCCCCTACCCGGTTCTAAAGCACAAAGAAGGAAACGCGTCACTTCGGAGGGGATTTATATAATTAGAGGGGTCGATAGCCAGTTTGTTTTTGAGTAGTTGGGAAAGAAATACCAGCCGTACGTTTTTCTACGAACTTCACGCAACGGAATGTCATTAGATCTAATTAGTTCAGTTGGACAGCCGAAGGCCGAAAGCTTGTACACAAACCGGACAGCTTGCCTTTGCATTCTTGCAAGGCTGTTTATGTTGGACTCAGTGTATACTTAGGCAGGAAATTCGTACTCGAGCTTCATTGCAATTAAGCAATAATATGCTCTGAGTTTACCACATGCTGAAGTTTTTTTTTAAGTTAAGGCTTGCTAAACAGGGTGACACCTAAATACTTGTAGTTAGCAGCTTCTATGAGTAGGGAAGAATCTTACGTGTAAGTGCGATGTTTTCTTACGAGGTATGGAAAGAAAAACACTTGCTTCTACATTTTTGGCCATCCCCCATTGTTTGTAGCAATGCAGAATGTTATTGAGGCTGTCATTCAGGTCATTTTGGTCGTTCAAGGACAGACGCTGCGAGACAGCTTCGCATTCTGACACGCACACTCTCGTTAGCACAGTGAAACACCACACACCAGACTGCGCGCAATAAACCCTACGCTGCAACTCGGAGCTCCGGCTAAACTGTGCCGATGCGAGACGCCTTTTCTGTGTCGGTTGTGATTGGGAGTTACCTTGACGAAAGCTTATTCAGACTAATTGGAATGACTGACAGTCCTGCATGTCATGTCTGCGGCTGCTAGGAGAACATTGACCACCTATTGTGCCACTCCTCTCAACTTGAAGCGCGAAGACAATCTAGGTCTAACGCTACGGTAAAACAAGTTAGAGCGCGAAAACATACCCAAATACACGCACACACTCACACGATCAATTACTCTAATAATACCCCTCCCCGCAAGCGAGGAGACTAGATGATCGTCCTCTGAGTGAACAGACAATACTGGAACACCGTCACCACCGATCATCAGCTCAGAAGGCAGTGAATGTACTTTCGTGCTTTCTGAGAACTACTGGCTTGTGCGAGTGCCTTTGACTGAGTAGTGCTGTCCATGCACGCGCTCACATTCACCGCATTCCTTTCTTTCTCTCTCTCTCTCTCTTTCTTTGGTGGCTAGTACAGGCGATTTCAAATTAAGCGCAAACTTCCGCAAATAGTCACATTTGAACATTTATTTGACTTCTCAGCATCAAAAATGTCATTAACATTCAGCAGGATATATAAAGGGGCCACTGCCTTGTGGTATCCCAGATCTGACCGGAAGGCTGGCCGAGTGCTGCCCGCCCAAATCCAGACTATTCACGATTGGTTCAGTATTCTGCAGTCCAAGAAACAGGGTCCTAATTCACAAAAACTTCTTTCGCTAGACTTTTTGGAAGGAAAGAATTTTAGTCAATCTGGGCGCCAGACATGTCATTAACGAAGGCGGCCAGCCAAAGGCAAAGCGAACTTACGAAACAAAAGCTTTGCGAATCTGGCGCCAGGTTATTGTGGAATTCCACAGTTTGTAAGCTCAAGTATTAGTTTATCGTGCGGTATCTTATTGAAGGCTTCACTAAAATCTAGAAAGCTTGAATAAGTTCCGCCAGGTTTGATCAGAACTCGAAATCTTCTGATTTATTTCACATTGGCCCTGCACTTCAATTCAAAATCCCGTCCACATTAAATACAACCAGAGCCTTCTAAACACTCATTCACCGTCTGCGTCTCGGTACCGCGTACACAAAACATTTTCTCCAAAAAATTTCGAGAGCTGATAGTCCGGAATGTACTTGTGGCCACGCGGATGAGGATGTATAGCATCTTCTGTTAGAATGTCCGCGACACGATACACACAGACAACGTTTAACACGTTATTTAGAGACATTAGACCGCAGGCCCTTCAGCCTCAGGAAGATATTAGGTCCTTGGCCAACATATTCGTTGCAAAGACGAGCGTTAATGGCCCTCCAAAGATTTCTAGAAGCGAGCAATATCCTCGGAAACTATTGAAAAGAGTGTTTATCTGTGATAAACTCACTCTATGGTCAATTCGACACCTGGGTTCATGTAGTTTCCTTTAAATCGAATCCATGCTATCTTATGTGCCGTGATTTTAGTACAATTACGTGACCGTACTTTATGTTTACTTTAGTGCAGCTATGTGACTGAACGTTGTGTGCCCTTTTTCTGAGCGGACTTTCAGTTTTAGTGTGACATAACTGTGTACTTATGTGACTGGATTTTGTGTTTAACTTTATGCGCCTTCGTGACTGAACTTTGTGTTGCTGTGTTTCTGAGTTGACTTTCAGTATTAGTGTGGTATTAGTGCACTTATGTGACTGGACTTTGTGTTATTGTGATTTGGAGTTGACATTTAATTTTAATGCGTGTAGGTTCATTCTTTCTTTCTTACTTTTTTTTCATACCTCTATGTGAAAAGGAGTAGCCGGCGCAAATTAAAGGCGCCAACATCTCCTAAAAACCATATAATAAAAAAAAAGTTCGGTCGGTATTACCAACACAATATGCAAAAGAGTGAGTTACCGTGTCTAGTTGAGTAACTGTGGCTACCCTTTACAATGATGAGAGTTTGTTAGAAGTGTGTTCTGTTCGAGAAACTCATTGATGCTTTTTTGCAAAAATGTGCTCAAATAGCCCACAGCAGTTAGACGTTATTGAGCTTGGGTGGTAATTCTCAAAAAGCAGACGATCACCTTTCTCAAAAACGGGCACCACATAACCTGTCCTCTAATCACTCGGTATTTTTAAACACGAAAAAGAAGCACGAAATATGATAACTAGGTATTTTGCGAGAGACGGGGCATATCACCGAAGGAAAACATTTGGTATATTGTCAGGTCCAGAAGAAGTTTTAGTTTTAGTGGTAAATAATATATAGAGAGCACTCAAGGGTAACTACTAACTTTCAAATATGGAGCACCATCCACTCAAGCAGTGGGTATACTAGTAGCGGCAGCAGGGAAAGCGTCAAGTATATATTAAAGTTTTCAGCAATGTATTTTTTGTTCATTAGTAATAACGCCATTTAGAGAAATCTACGAAAATTGTTTCTTTTTTTTCATTCGAGTAGTGCCAAATATTATTTGTGTCGGTTATAATAAAGTAGGATGGCGTTGCAGTAAAATAGTGTTCCTTTGAACGATGCACTGCACGTGCAAAACATTCGTTAATTTCTGCCATGACCTTAAATGGGGTGCACTTCTTTTTTAATGTTTTCACTGTGCGGTTTAACTAACCGATGTCCCGAGTGCATATTCTGGTGCATTAAACTGTAACAAAATATGTTGCACAAATAATCTCCTAGAGCAGTTAGTCATCAGGTAATAATGTTACTATTTTTGTCGACACAATTTTAGGCGTATTCATGCCACAACAATTGGTCCACTTAGGCATTCTGTCAGAGCGACTGGTGTTCATGGCGAATTTGTGCTCAGTCAGAAATGTTTTTGTTGATTGAGGTTTTGTTTTCGCCAGCTTTTTCTGAACTGTGACCTGATTAATAAGCCTGAAATCAGCATGGCATATTGGTTGTCAAACCAATTTTTTTCTGTGATCTCTTTTGTGGTGGCTGGAAGAAAGTAGCATAGGCGTATCTAACGGGGGGGCTTGGGGGGGGGGGGGGGGGGGCAAAGTAGGCCATTTGCCCCCCCCCCCCCCCACTTTTGAAAGCGGGCACTTTCGGATGCATGCCGGAAAGTCCAACAAAACTACAGCTGAGGCTAAATTTGTTTTCTTAATAGAGTGGCCACGTAAGGAATGCTTTTCTTTACTAAGTATCCCTTGCTTGGGCAGCGAGGATTGTCTCTTATGCCTCCTCATGACGCTCTAGCGGTCGATGCGCAGGATTCTCCATACACGCTTGCATTGCGGAAAGGCCTGGCGCTGGACAGTCCCCGCCCTAAAAAATGTACACTTGCGCTACTTGCATTATGCCTACTTTTTGGGACCGCCTAACCGTATTTGAAAACAAATTAGGCTTGTTATATTTAAGCTGGGGGCGAAGGAAGAGGTCAGGATAAAGTATTACAGTCAGCCGCGCCCAACGATTGGTGTGCAACGGCATGAAATCACTGGATTATCAAATGCTGGAACTATTGCATCTCCGTCCAGAGATAGTCTACATTGCGTTGCAGTCTCAGTATCTTATCACCATCAAAAATCTAATCAAACCAATTAAAGGTATAACTGTCGAATTCCATTGTGTAATCACGACTTAGATATATCTTCGTGAAAATGACCTTTGTCGAATGCGCAGAGCCATTTCAATACCAATAGAACACTGAACTGAATTTTTTCTAAAGGCCTGTGTGACTTCAGATTTTATCGGTTTCATTTTCAGGCCGTTTTTAAATAAGAGCTACACTATTACTTGTTCCTGTGTAGGAGCAAGAACAACAGATATTTCATATTTTGAAAAAATGGAACGCACTTTTTCGTGGCGTGTACCCAAAGAAGGCTGCTTACGTGCTCTAAAAACAGTTAATGAATACTCGCTTTCGCTCAATTTTTCTGCGGTATACACACTATTTAGTTGTCTTCCCCCGGTATCCTCGGTAAACTATGCAGGGCACGGTGCTTATATCGATTCGAAGTAGGAAGCAATGTTCTGGGTGGTGAGCGATTTATCTTTATTCTGTTTAGGTTCATTTCAACCTTTGCAGAAAGTTACTGATTGAAGTGTTCCACAGTGCCATACTGCCGCTAGTCGAAATGTTTCCCATACTCCCAAGACAACTGCACAAGATATGAACTTGAAATTCCGTGAAAATATGGATAACTTCAAGTGCAATGCGTGGCGAAACTTTCACTCTCCTGTTTTAAATGCAAGTGTTGCAGATAATTGCTAAACCGTCGTTCTTTCCATGAGTTTCCGTGCATCACACTAGATGCGTAGTTTGTTTCTCCGGTGTCCCCAGTGAGCTAAATAAGGCATCTTGTTTATATCTGGAGAGAACTAGGGACATAGCATGGGCAATATGTAGGTAATTTCCCAAATGAGTGGGTTAAATTCGCCTTTTTCCAATAGAATAGACGGCTTCACTGTCTTAGATTTAACTACAACTGAGGTCACATTTTGCGAACTTAGCGGGAACAATTGGCTAATTTTACCGTGGGATGTGCGATGGTAAAATGCGTGTACGTGCGATGGTAAATGCATGTTGATCAAATGCAGTTAAAAAAACTGTAAGCAAGTATTCGAAAGTATCACACTGCTCTTATTAGCTAGGTTTCCGAACGTCCCAAGAGAACTCTGCGTTTCAGATATTTTATACTTTGGCAGAAGAGGTAGCATTTTCAGCAAAATGTGTCACGAAGTTGCAACATTTCTGGCTTATTTAGGAGCGTTACGAATAATTATTGAACCCTCATTTTCTTTCTCTTTACTTTTTCATGCGTGATATATTGGGTTTACCTTGTGTCCTGACTGAACTAAAGGAAGCAGCTTCTTTATGTTTTGTGACTCAGAGGACCAGGTAATGTTTGATGAGTAGGCAAAGTTCAAAATAGACGGGTAATTGGGGCTTTCGCAATAAATTACGTATGCAGTGCTCTAGAGTGTTATGAGCCTGCCTAAGGGGCCGAATTGAGCCCACAGCCCTCACAGAACTATAAGTGCCACCAAAACCAAATTTATCGAAATTTGGGGTACGCTAGCTTTGAAAACTCTCTGAGCGAAGTTAAATGAGGTTGCATCAAACACGGTCTATGTAAAAAAAATTCTTATTCAAGTGCCAGAGCGTGTGATATGGTCGCTTTCAGCTATGCTTCCCAGTGTTCCGATATAGCTGTATGTTACAACAGATTTACATTTCGTGGAAAAAGGAGGGGGGGGGGGGGTCATCATAAGTGCAATGTGCGACGAAACTTTCGTGTTCCTGGTTCAGTTAGAATTGCATTGCAAATAATTACTGAGCCGTCGTATTTCCCCCTATTTTCAGGCGTCATAAGGCGTTCCTAGCTGGTTTCATCGATGTCCTCGGTGAACTAAACAAGACACTTTGTTTCTATTTGGCGAAAATATAGGGCGCTGTATGGGCACTATGTAAGTAAACTTCAAAGACAGGGGACTGGTTATGATATTTGCAGTAAATTACGCAAGCACGCGATCCGGAGCTCTATGAATGTGTGTTACGAACAAAGTGGATCCTGCTGCGCTGGGAGAACTGTGAACTCAACCGATATATCAAAGCTAGCGAAATTTGAATGGGGGGGGGGGGGGGGGGAGAGTAGAGATAAATGGTATATGTTATGGCGAAGGTAGATTTGGTAAGGAATTACTGGCTTTTTGATAATTTCTAACAAGAAGCGCTTTGAAGCATTACTGCGGGCAAGGTTTCAAACAACACAGTCATATTGTCGCTGGACGCGAAGAACAGCACGCAGGACGACGGCACAACGACAAACACAAGCTCTATATTCAAGGCCCAAGAAGAATTGGCCGCGCCAACTTTATCTTCTTCGGAGAGGGACATGCTTGTGCTCGTGTCCCTCACTTCGTTTTCTTTAGTCGTGACAGCCTCCCTTCCAAGAAAGCATCGTCCCGATGCTTTATCGTGACGACGCCAGGATCGGTTCTCGCGTATGCTGCAGTGATTTCATTCGGACAAATAAGGCTTCATCCGAACGACGTGCACAATCTGAAGTATGCCGTCGACGCCTTGAGGAATGTGGGCTATCGGAGACGACTTCATAGTTGACGTCCGAGAGACGTCGGATGACTTTATACGGGCCGAAGTACCTTCTCAATAGTTTCTCTGAAAGGCCACGACGGCGAACAGGAGTCCAGACCCAAAATCTCCCTCCAGGCTCGTAGGAGACTTTTCGGTGGCGAAAGTTATAGCGCCCTGCATCGTACTCCTGCTGCCGACGAATACGTATGCGTGCAAGTTGTCGGGCTTCTTCAGCACGCTGAGTAATGTAGTCAGCGTCAGTTTCGACACCATCGCATCCATGTTCATGCGGCAACATTGCGTCGAGCATGGTTGTGACATCGCGACCGTGGAGAAGGCGGAACGGTGTCATCCTCGTTGTCTCTTGCTGAGCCGTATTATATGCAAAAGTGACATACGGCAATATCTCGTGCCAATTTTTATGCTCCACATCAACATACATGCAAAGCATATCCGCAAGTGTCTTATTGAGGCGCTCCGTGAGTCCATTCGTTTGCGGATGGTACGCCGTTGCTTGCCGATGAGATGCGCCACTAAGTCTTAAAACTGTGCCCAATAGCTCGACTGTGAATGCACTTCCTCTGTCAGTTATTATTACTGTGGGGGTGCCATGTCTCAGCACGACATTCTCTATAAAAAATCGAGCTGCTTCACTGGCCGTTCCCCGCGGTAGAGCTTTAGTTTCGGCGTAGCGCGTGAGAGAGTCAGTTCCTACGATAATCCATCGGTGTCCCGTAGCAGAAGTTGGAAATGGGCCTAGCAGATCCATTCCGACTTGTGCAAATGGAGTTCTGGGTACTTCGATAGGATGGAGGAAGGCTGCAGCTTTGACGGCTGGCACTTTCCGCCGCTGGCAATCAAGGCATGTGCGGACGTACTGCTGAACAGTCGCCGTCAATCTTGGCCAGTAATACCTTTGTCTCACTCTGCAGAGTGTTCGTGTGAAGCCCAAAAGGCCGGACGTTGCTTCATCATGGCATGCCTGCAATATTTCATTCCAGAGAGATGGTGGGACGACGAGCAAGTAAGTGCTTCCGTTTGGAGAGAAGTTCACTTTATAGAGGACGTCATTGCGTAAGCAAAATTATGAAAGTCCTCTTCCAAAACGTTTTGGCAGGGTAGAAGTCGACCCTCTAGGAAGCTTATAATGGGCTCCAATTCTGGGTCTTCGCGTTGCTGCTGTGAGAGCGTAGCCGTGTTGACAACTGCAACAAACGCTGTAGCGTCGTCATCGTCTGCACTTGCAGGTTCGAATAGGGCGCGAGAAAGGCAGTCCACGTCCGTATGCCGCTTTCCCGAATTCTACACAATAGCCATGTCGAATTCTTGAATTTTAAGGCTCCAGCGCGCCAATCGTCCTGATCGGTCTTTTAAGTTCGTCGAGCGCAATGTAGTACTGGTATCGGTATACAGGCGCCCGGAAGTTAGCTCCCGCACACGCGGTTCGTTCACATGGATTCGCGCTTTGCGCAGATGTTATCCAAACGACTACTTCCTGATAGGTGGCGATTTCAACGACAAGCATCCGCAGTGGGGCTATGATTATCACACGCCCCTTGGAACGGCACTCGTAGATGCCACGGAGACAACTGACTTAGTGCTCGCAAATGACACCGACTACCCCACCCGAGACGCGCTGCATAGCGGACAGCGTAATAAGACCCCGGACCTGACGTTGTCCACACCAGACTACGTGAAAGACTGGCGATGCGATCCAGACGCTTGGGGCAGCGACCACTATCCGCTGTGGATTACTTTGAACATCGGACGAAAATGGGGGGCCGGCCGCACTGTGTGCCCGATGAGGTGGGATGCCTACAGAAGAGCATTTGCGGAGCAACCCAAGACTGCATCCGTACGAGAGCGGGCGTCGCACGCCCTGCGAATGGCCACAACTGAGACGGAGGTAAGAGCTGATGCACCGACGCCGGAAATGCACATGCTAAACCTTTGGGATGCGCGCAAGCGAGCCCAGTTGACGTACGTAGAGAATGGCCGACGACATCGCGACCGTGTGCGACTTCGACGTCGTACAGCCGTCGCTAGAAGATATGCCAAGCGCCTGTATCGGGAACGTTGGAGCCAGCACTGCTCATCATTCAATGAAAGAACTGGCCTCCATAAGGTTTGGTACACATTCAAGGCTATGACAGGTCAGCGCAAAACACGCAATGCTATTTCAAACGTCTTGCTTAAAACTGGCCAGTCAGTCATCCAGCTCCAAGATGATGCCGCGAAGAACGTACGTTCTTTCCCCAACCGTCGAGGTCCCCGAACGCCGACATTTACCGGAAAACGCAGCCAGTGAACGACGAGGGCCTCCAGGCCCCATTCTCGCACTTCGTGCTCGAACAGACACTTTCTGCTATAAACGCGCGCAGCGCACCAGGCCATGACGGCGTGACGTGGGCGGCTCTGCGGAATCTTGAAGAATACGCAAAGAAGCAACTTTTCGATGAGATTAATGCAGTGTGGGTCAACGGTGAAATCCCAGCAGGATGGAAGCATTCGATCTTCAAACACATACTGAAACCAAACAATCAGCCAGATGTACTGTCGAACGTGCGCCCAGTATCGCTCACACTTACTACGTGTAAGCTGGCGGAGCGAATGGCCCTGACGCGCATATCTCACTTTCTAGAAACAGAGGGTCGCTTCCATCCAGCACAGACAGTGTTTCGACCAAACCTTCGCACCCATGACAGTCTCCTGCTTGTGAAGGAAGGTGTACTGCGTCGAAAGATGGTCGGTCGAGGAAACCGTCATCCGAGAATACTCGTGGCGGTGGACCTCCGAAAAGCTTTTGACACTGTGAGGCATGAGGCCATCATCGAAGCAGCAGAGACGGAATCACATGCCGCCCACTCAACTTTGTGCGCTCTTTCCTTCAAGATCGCACTTTTTCCGTACGGGTAGACGGAAACGTCGGGAAGGTTTACCCAAAAATGGTGGGAGTCCCGCAAGGCTCCATACTGTCACCCCTGCTCTTTAATTTGACTATGATAGGCCTGGCTCAGCGACTAGAGGCTATTTCCGAACTGGGCTTCACCATTTACGCAGATGACATCACGTTATGGACTCCGTCACGACCGATTCACAATCAGCAAGAGACCCTGCAGGCGGCACTTGACGTTACTGACTACTACCTGCCACAAACTGGTATGCGGCCATCTGCAGAGAAGACAACGTACGTGGTGATCCGAGGCTCAGCGCAAGATGAAGCTGCCCTCACGCTCACTCTCGGAGGCGAAACACTGCAGCGATCGGAAAAACCAGTGCGCGTTCTCGGGATACCTATTGACAACACAGGCACAGCGGATGCGTGGCTCGCTGACCTCCGCCGGACGTGGCACAAGACTATGCACCTCATAAAACGGATCTGCTTCCACATGGGTGGCGCTGGTACCGACGTATGCCAAAAACTTGTGAGTGCTTTGCTGACATCCCGAGCGATATACGGAGCACGCTGTTATGACCTGCTTGCTCGGCACTGGACACAGCTAGAGGTACTCCACAGAGCAGCTCTCCGCATCATCGCAGGGCTCCCGAAGCACACACGTGTCGAGGAGCTGCATCGATATGCGAAGTTGCCTACCCTCCGCGCAACCATCGAAGCAACAAAGGCAGGCCACGAGGAGCGCCTGAAGCACACCAGACAAGGGAGGGCACTACTGGCCTACATGGGAAAGGACATATCAACTTTACCCGAACTGCCATCGGAAATACCACCTTGGGATGACATTTCTGTCGTCGACACTACACCAACGGCCCCGAAACATGGGCGCACAACATGCGCACCGTCGGGCAGCATTTGCTGCGCGTCATGCGCAGAGTCTGGCAGATGCACCACCAAGCCAAGAACAAGTGTACACTGATGCAGCTTTCGACCCACGCACCAGTGAGGGAGCACTCGCCTACCACGTAGTCAGTTCTTGTGCGACACATTCTACCTTCATAACTGCTGATGCCGACGACCCAACGGAACTTGAACTCCGGGCAATAGGCTGGGCAGTAGACCAGGTCTCAAGCAACACGCATGCAAAACACATCAATATATACACAGATTCCCAATATGCGCTGCATGCTTGCAAGTCTCGCCACATAACCTCATCAGAAGTTCTTCTGGTCAAGTAGGCCTACAGGCGTGCAGAGGTCCGCGGGGTCACTGCAACACTTAATTGGATCCCTGGTCACCAGGGCATCGAGGGAAATGACAGAGCCAATGAGGCGGCGCGCGCCCTTCTTTCCAACCGCGTCATCTCCCGGGATCCTTCAGAGACCCTCAGCACCAGCACAACTAGCATGACAAAAGGACCACCGTATGACCCAGACAGAGCTCTGAGAGTAGCAGCCAACCGACGCAAGAGGGAACTCCGTGCGAGTGTCCCGCCAGACCCAAACCCACTTCCCGTGGGTCTTCCCAAGTCGGGGCAGGTGCTGCTGCATAGGCTCCGTTCCGGCTTCGTCCTCACACCGGACGTGCTGGAGCGGTGGCGGCAATACCGGCCACGCCAGGAGAGACGCCCTCCTTTCCCTTCTCCTGACTCTCTTCCGTCGCAGGAACCTGGCCCCTCGACAGCCTCTGAGGACGAAGGAGCACCCCAGGAGCCGCACAGGTGTCCTGACTATGGCGTGGCCACGCGACCATCCGCAGCCCATTTGTTTTGCGAGTGCCAGCGCTACGCTAAGCAGCGGGACCACCACCTGAGGGTGGTGCAAGTGTCGTCCTACGAGGAGTGGATTAGGCCGGCAACTGGATTGGCGGATTCCGACAGGGCCATTCTAGACTCGCTCTTGGGTTTCGCCGAGGACACGCAGCTTCTAGGACGGATCTAATTTCTCCTTCCCTCTCCCCTTCCTATTCCACATAATAGGCCTTCGAGCCATCCTCCAATAAATACATTTTATCATCATCAAGTTCGTCAACCAACAGAGTGAGTGGTGGTCACTGACAACATCGAACGAGCGGCCGTACAAATATGGGCGAAATTTGATCACCGCCCAAACCACCGCAAGACAATCTTTTTCTGTGGTGAAATAATTTGCTTCTCTGCGGGAAAGGCTTCTACTTGCATAAGCTATTATTTTTTAGCGCCGCTTGTCACTGTACAAGTACAGCTCCTTGCCGATATTGCTGGCATCGGTGTGAACCGCTGTCGGGGCGTCTTCATCAAAGTGTCCCAGGACCGGTGGGTTTTGAAGGCGTTGCCGTAGCTCGTCGAACGCTTTCTGCTGATCTTCATCCCATACGAATGCTACGTCTTCTCTGGTGAGGCGTGTCAGCGGCGATGCAATGCGTGAAAAGTTCTGAATAAAACGCCGGTAATATGCGCATAACCCTAAAAATCGTCTCACTGCCTTTTTGTCGGATGGCACAGGAAAATGTTCAACGGCTGCTATCTTTTCCGGATCAGGTCGTACTCCCTCATTACTGACAACATGGCCTAGAAAAAGAAGCTCTTCGAAGCCAAAAATGGCATTTTTCCAGCTTAAGCGTGAGACCAGCGGACCGTATGGCTACTTGACGAGCCTCAAGTGCTCGTCAAATGTCACAGAGAATACAATCACATCGTCCAGTTATACTAAGCACGTTTGCCACTTGAGTCCTGATAGAACGGTGTCCATTAGCCGCTGAAATGTTGCCGGCGCGGAGCATAAGCCGAAGGGAAGTACCCTAAATTCATAGAGACCATCAGGTGTCACGAATGCTGTTTTCTCGCGCTCTCTTTCGTCTACTTCTATTTGCCAATAGCCGCTTCTTAGATCCACTGACGAGAAATAACGTGCATGCCGTAGTCTATCGAGAGAATCGTCTATGCGGGGTAGCGGGTAAACGTCCTTTTACGGTGACCTGGTTGAGCTTGCGGTAGTCGACGCAGAAGCGCAAGCTGCCATCCTTCTTTTTGACTAACACTACCGGCGATGCCCAAGGACTCTTTGACGGCTGGATAACGTCATCTTGAAGCATTTTCTGCACCTGGTTTTCTATCGCTTCACGTTCTCGCACTGCCACCCGGTACGGGTTTTGTCGTATGGGTCTGGCCGTCTCGTCTGTAATAATTCGGTGTTTGGTCAGCGGCGTTTGGCCAACTTTGGACGTCGAAAAGAAACAGTTGCGAAACTCATCAATCAGCTCGAGGAGTCTTTCTGTGTAGGTAGCAAACTTGGGCCGACTTCAATGGATAGAGGCACGGCCGGTAGGCCGGTGGAATCGTCTTGTCCAACAATCATGCAGTCGGTAACCTCATTGAGCTCTTCCACGTATGCGACTGCCATATCTCTTGTAAGATGCCGGCGTTCAGGGCTAAAGTTTGTTAGTAGGACGTCCGTCTGTCCGCGAGTTATGTCAACTACGCCTCTTGCAACTGATACGCCATGACTAAACAGCAGAGCAGGAATTTGTTCGGCGATCATGTTGGAACACCTTGGCGAGTCGCATGTTACAGGCACAAGAGCGCTTGAGTGCGGAGGGGTGATTACATCGTGATCGAAGATACGTAAGTGCTCACGTCGCTGATCGTCACAGGGTACGACCGAATCTGCGTTCATCCAAAACGTGACCGACCTGTCCGGAATGTTTATAATAGCGCCGTATTCATGCAGGAAATCCATTCCCAATATCACGTCTCTGCAGCACTCCAGCAAGATAACGAAAGTGGCAACAAACGTCGAGCTACCGATATCAACTCTGGCCGTGCATTTGCCTGTTGGGCTTATCAATTGACCTCCCGGCGTTCTTATGTGGGGACCAGTCCATGATGTTTTGACTTTATTAAGGCTATCGGCTAGTTTCTGGCTGATTATCGAGAAATCGGCCCCAGTATCTACTAACGCGGTTACTGGGTGTCCGTCTAACAAAATAGCGAGGTCGGCACTTACGACTTCCCTTGGGGTCGGCAGAGACATATTGTCCGATTGCACACATAGTGGTGGGGGTGTTGTAGCATTTCGACGGTCGGCAACCTCCCCCCCCCCCCCCCATAGGTCACTCCTGTTAGTTTCCCCGACGAGGGCTATGGGACCTGCCGTCCCTGACTACATCGGCGTAACTGCGACCTTGCGGCGAAGACCTCGGTGCAGGCGAAGGAGAGCGGTTTCGACGAATGAATGTATGTCCTTGTGGAGTAACGTCGTCATTGTAGCGCCTGTTTTCGAAGCGAACTCGAGGGAAAGAGGGTGGAAAGCTCTGGTATCCGTGGTCACGATATGGGCAAAAACGGTAAATGTGGCCGGCTTCTCCACAATGAAAGCACAAAGGACGGCGGTCGACGGTGCGCCACATGTTCGTGTTGCGAACAAGTGGTCGACTTGTGGGCGTTCTCTGTGGCCAAGCTGCAGTTGCCTGCGGAGGTAAGTATAGGCCGACGATTCCATTGGTACACTAGGTTGCGCGGTCAGTGGCTGCGCGTGGTACGGCGGGGATGGCGGCTCGTTGAAAGGACGAGCCATTGGTGATGAGTTGTAGGCTGCTGCTGGGGGAGGACGACGAACAGCCGATGCGTAGCTCACAGACCGTTGGTCCGGTAGGAATTCGGGTAACGAGAATGCCTGCCTGATTTCTTGCCGCACAACTTCTGCTACAGAAGCCCCGACTAACTCCTGTGGAGTCACAAGGAGGTTGCGAATCTCTTCACGAACAACCTTCAGGATGAGCTCACGAAGCGAACACTCATTGCCGGCAGCCAGAGCAGAAACATTGCTCGAGGCGTTGTTTGGGCGATCGTAGGTTCGGCAACGTTGTTGCAGTGCTCGTTCGATGGACGTAGCCTCCGAGATGAATTCCGCAACGCTGTCCGGCGGGTTGCGAAGAAGACCGGCGAAAAGCTGTTCCTTGACGCCTCGCATCAGATGGCGGATTTTCTTTGCTTCCGGCATCTCTAGGTCAGCGCGGCGGAACAGGCGGGTCATGTCCTCCGCAAACATGGCGACACTCTCGTTCGGCTTCTGGATGCGCGACTCGATTAGATGTTGGGCAGAATCACGACGATCGTTGTTTGCGAAGGTCGTTGAAAGCTGATGTCGAAACTCAGTCCAGGAAGTCAGTGTGGCTTCCCGGTTCTCGTACCACGTACGAGCACTGTCCGCCAGGGCGAAGTCGACGCGTCGAGTTTTTCTTCTGCAGTCCAATGATTCACCTTGGCGACTCGCTCGTGTTGCGCGAGCCAATCTTCGACGTCCTCGTAAGCGTCACCATGAAATGTCTCGGCAGTCTGAGGATGCTGCAGAGTCACATGAGAAGGTCCTGCGGTTGCCATCTCGTTAGGTGGTGGTCCGGTTGATGGGGAGTTTTCCAAGGGGATTACCTCTGGGCTGAGGCCCCGCAGTCGGCGACTGTAGCGGTGGATAGGAGTGTCTACTGCAGGAATAGGTTGCGGGTTTGAACTGGGCGTTGCACTCCGCACAGGAGTTCCTGGCATCAGGGAGTACCCAGCACCTCCACCAGTGTCGCAGGACGCGAAGAACAGCACACAGGACGACGGCACAACAACAAACACAAGCTATATATTCAAGGCCCACGAAGAATTGGCCGCGCCAACTTAATCTTCTTCGGAGAGGCACATGCTTGTGCTCGTGTCCCTCACTTCGTTGTCTTCTTTAGTCGTGACAATATACGGGCAACTTTTTAAACTATACGGTATAATCGCGGGTAAGTGAAACTTTTATTGAAACTGATCGAAAGAAACAGCTGCGCTGAAAATTTTGTTGTAATTCTGCAAGGTCGCACACGTCTGCTGTCTTTTTTTTTGTGTGTGTGAATATTGCAAGTCCTTTATGTGGATTGTACTTCGTTGCGTATAACCTCGACAATAAGATTACCTTAACTAGCGAAACATTCATGCTGTAGACTTAAACATCATGCACAGTTTTTTGTTTAATTGGTAAAGTTTCCTCCAACAAATGTACATTTTGCATGTGCGCATGCACGACCCACCGTGGTTTGTTAGTGGCAGTTGGGCTGCTAAGGGCGAGGTCGCGGGATCAAATCCCTGCCACGGCGGCCACTTTTCGATGGGGGCGAAATGCGAAAACACCTGCGTACTTAGATTTAGGTGCGCGTTAAAAAAACCCGAGGAAGTCCAAATTATTCCGGAGTCCCCCCACTACGGCGTTTCTCATAATAAGATCGTGGTGTTGGCACGTAAAGCGCCATAATTAATTACGTGCGCTGTACTGCTGCTCCTTGGCAGGATCAGGGACATCTGGGCGCACAGTGCCCAGCCACGGAGGCTACGCTGGATCACCTCCTGGGTACCTGTCCGGCCTTCACGAGGCCCGCACTCGCCACCTGTGCGGCCTTGGTTACCACCGACGTCGACCACCTGGCCTAACGCCCTGGACGCATGGACCTTTGCAACGGACGCTCCTGGACTTCATTCAGGAAACAGCTCTACAACTTTTCATTTATTTATGCCGTAGGGCATACTGGCGCCAATAAAGAAAAAGTATCGTGATCGTCGGTGAATTTTATTTTCATGTGCACTCTAGAAACCCTTTTAAGTGTGCGGTACTGCCATACCTGCCAAACTGTGCGATTTTAAGTTCGTACAAATCCCGCAACCTGGAAAAAGAAGAAGAGGGGAGAGGTTGAGTATAAAACACATTCGTAAGCACCTTTTTTTATCATTTTCGTGCTACGCCTCGCTTGTTCGAACACTATTTATTCTTTTACTGTAGCTATAGTGATCTGGAGCTTTAGCAAATCACTCAGGGCTGTATGTCCTTATTAAATTTTCATTGCCCCCAATTGCAGTGCCCCCCATTAAACCAACTAAAAGCCTTCGCTATCAGGGCCACAACATTGCTATCAATGATGCTGTCGAGAGAAATTGATAACGCTGAAGGATGGCCCTCTAAAACAATATATCATGTATTGTTTATCACGTCCTATTCATTAACAAAGTGCACCTTCATAATAGCATAATGCATTTCTTTGTTATGGAAACCGATATCACAGTAGAAAATGCGATACATGTTTGTATCATGTCCACAGACTCATCATGTGTAATTAAACTGTAGTAGGCGTATTGTATGGCATACGGGCATTTTATATGTCCTACTTCAGGCCACCTTACCAGCTTCTTTTGACCGAACTCAGCAAAGATTAACTTAAAGCCAATTATAAAGCCTAAGTTAAAATTTGGCTGCAAATCGGTTTTTTAAACTCTAAACGAAAATAAACATAGACAACTAAATATGAATTGTTTCTTTTGACCGACAAAATTTTTAGTTCGAGCTTAGGGGACGATCTGTTTATGAAATTTAGTGAGAAAGGTAGATAAAAATTCAGCTAAAACAATATACAATCCTCTGACAAAAGTAAATAGAACTTGAGTAAAACTCGGTAGAAGTTTTTGAAAAGGTTAACGCTCGGACAAGCGCTCTGCTGTTCGCATTTTTATTTCACGCTGACAGCGCGCCGTTTTCTTTTTTACTGTTCTAGAAGCAAGCCTAGCTGTTCTACAAACACCAAGAAATACCGGACAGCGATCGCAATTCCCTATTGTAGCGACAAAGATAATGTATAGCAGGCGTTCTCTTATCAAGTACAACGTCCGTGCGAGCCGAAGCACTTGACAGTCAGACGCTTTCAAGGATGCCGCCTACCAGCTCGCGCTATACGTTGGTCGGTTTCTCCGATGAGTTGGACTGGAGACCCGTACGTTTTGTCAAACCAGTTCCACAAAACCGAATCTGTAGCACCTGCGGACTCGTGCGTATTCTCACCGCTTTGCTTCCCTGTGGTCACGTGCTTTGCAATTCGTGCTACGAGCACTGCGCTCTCGATCGTGGACCCGTCTGCCCTTTAGACAGTAGCCCTTACCACGAGGAAGACGTTGAATGGAGGAACTTCCCTGCCGAAAACATCCTACAGAGGGAGGTAAGGGGAACGATAATGCCCTGTCCGTGCTTCATTTAGCAGTGTCATTTTGTTTGTAGCCGTCTGTTATAACTGCCGAAATTATCCATGATAGAATGTGTTAGCGCAACTGGACGAGGACGTAGAAAGAAACAGACACACAGAGACAGCGCTACTTTCAACTATAGATTTCATTTTCGCACGCACTGATAAATAGATACCGAACGAGCGGAAACAAAAAAGATAAAAAGGACAAAAAAATGGAACATTCAGTGGCACATATCGATGAACCGTGCACACGTCTAAAGCATGATCAAAACAAACACTGAAAAGTTACATCGATAAACCTAGGTATCGTATCTCTTTTTCGGATAGTGACATTGAAGGCTTGCTCAGGCACCTTTCTCCTAATTTTGCTATTTTATAGGCCTCCAGAATCTCCCTTGTCATCCTGCTGTGAGCCCTATACAAAATAGTAGTACCTTTAAACATGGGTTTGCAGCCACTACAGTCTCGGCAATGAATGCCCAAATGACCCGAGATTAATTTGGTGACGTTATATTGATGCTATTTTAGTCTCTTATTGATACATCTGCCGATTTGACCAACATACGTTTTTTTTTTTTTTTTTTTGCATGAAAGCGGTATGGCATAGACAACGTTATGAATGCAGGATACAAATTCTTGGCGATGTTGAGTAGAACACGCGATGGGCTGGTTTTTGTGTGAATTAATCTGCTTGCATAGCTTCTGTAGACGCTCAGGGGCAGATAAAACCACGTCCAACGCCGATTTTCCTGCTGTTCTTCAGAGGTTATGCGAGATACAATGAATGTAAGGTACCACAGCGACTTTCTTTGCTCTAGCAGTGCTACTGCTTCCTTTTGATGCGTTTTTGTATTTCCTGCACAAGCCCTCCGCGACCGAGGTGAGCATACGCAACGGGTAACCAGAATCTGCCAGGCGCGTAGCCTGATCCCTGAAACTGGTTTCTACTTGATGGTCGCATGACTTCATGAGATAATTATTGAAACAAGATGTTACCACTGCGTGTTTTACGAGTTTTGAATGAGTGGAAGGAAATGGTAGGACTGGCTTATTGCCTCTCAGCTGATAACTCCAGCAGACCTTTTGTGGCGAAAAGTACAAGCCCAAGTCCAAAAACCTTATGAAATTGTCTACGGGGACTTCATGCGTCAACAACAAAAGGGACAACACTTCATTGAATGTGGTTAGGGTTTTTGAAACCAGCGAGTCAAGATTACCCGATTCGTTACTAAGAATAATTAAAAAATCGGCGGCAAATCTGAAGACTTTCACTACATCGGTGTTATTCATCAGGCGTTCATAAAGAACCTGGGCACTGTTAGATAAGTACAAGTCGCTTAAGCAGGGGCAATACACGACCCAATGCATATGCCATCTTTTTGTTCAACAACACTTCCTTCCCAAGTCGCGTAAGTCCAGTTAACTTAAAAACTAAGAAGTTCCATGAAATTGTCGCAATTCATACCGGAAGCCTTGTGAAATCGAACTACTCCAAACTTGTCAATGCAATTAGTAACACATTTCATCAAATCATTCTGCGGGATAGAATAGTACAGGTCTTTTAGGTCGATAGAAAAAGCAACAAGGTTTCTGTCTTACCAGTCTTTAAAGAATTCCACCGCTTGTTCAGACTTAGTTACCAAAAATGGGTTAGTTGGACTGTTAGTTGCGTATTTTTAATTACCTGCTGACTGTGATGGGTAAGGACGCGTCTTTTTATACGTGTTCATAAAACTCAAGTATCCCAAAGTATAAATACGAACGTACCGATGATTGCAATAAATCTTTGACCCCATCAAATTCTTTACTTTATGAGATTAGATCCTATACATACGTACTTCAGCTGTTAACAATATGCTTTCAACATGGTCATGCGAGTCCATATGCAATCGACAGGGCACGAGAAGCTCATTTACGTTGTACCAATAAAAAAGCACTACTGACCAGTCGACTATATAGAGTTTCTTATTTTGTCTATCGTCCGATTTCCAACAGTGCAGTCTATCTTAGCAGTTCCCAACACGCACCACGCTCAGTTCATTGGTATTTTCACAATTGGTGGCCGGCTTTCGTGTCTGTTGCCCCTTTAAAAGTGAGATGGAGTACTCTCGTCATATTGCTCGTGCGCCAGTAACGTAGTCTTCTGATTTCGATTCACTGCTGTCACAGACGGAAAAGGCGCAGCGCTGATTGTATATTCTTGCGCTATAGGAAAGAGTGCCGAAAGTCTTCTATTGCCCGCCTGAATGACCGTGTACTTTCGCAGTCCGAATTCACGCGCTTCAGGCTTGTTTTTAACTAACTTAGCTAAAATGTTTTATAATTTCGTTACATCATGCATACAAGGTGCTGCAAAGTAAATTAGCGCTGCGAGTGCGCGCGCATGGCTTCGCGTGGTGCTGTGATATAGCGCTTGTTTACTTCTGCACTGATTTCTACCTGGATTTACTTGTTTGGCTTCACGGGCGGCTATAAAAAGATGGCCGCTACGAAATAAAGGGGTCTTGCTCTGGCAGCCTTCGTCTGGTGTGTGCCTCGCATGCTACGCTCCGTCCCCGGCACGTTGGAGCAATGGCGACGAGAAACCTACCCACGTATTGAAGAGCAAGTGCTTCGCTGATGGTGCAATGTCGTACCAAGTACCACCGTTTGACGACGGCAAGGACAAGTGGACTTCGTACGTCATTCTCATTGAGTGCTATTTCGAAGGGAACAACATCACGGAAGATGCAAAGAAGAGAGCGCTTCTTGTCTCGGCTCTTGGTACAAGGTCAATTGACGTCCTCAGTGGGCAGTGCGCTCCTCGTAAGGTGAACCAGCTCACCTACAAGGAAGCGGTGGAAATTCTGGAAGGCTTCTACGACCCGAGGCCCAACGAGATTGCAGAGAGCTTCAGGTTTTTTACTCGTGTCCAAGAAGAAGATGAATCAGTCCAGCAGTTTATCGCCGACCTCCGACGTCTCGCCGACAAATGCAACTTTGGTGACATGTTGGACCGAATGCTGAGGGACAAGATTGTATGCGGAATCCGAAGCACAGAGTTACAGAAGGCACTGCTTTCCCGTTCGAGTTTGACCTTGAAGGAAGCCGAGAGCATGGTGCTGGCAGCAGAAGCTGCGGGTCAAGGCATCGAGCTCATGAAAAACGTCGACGTGAAGACTGAACCAGGACTGCATAAGCTGATGGACAGGCAGCCAGCACGAAGCACAAGCAGGCAAGAAAGTAAAAAGTGTACCCACTCAGAACAAGCATGCAAGTTCAAAAATTCGAAGTGCTACAAGTGCGGAAAAAAAGGGCATATATTCGTAGCCTGTAGGGCAAGAGGCAAGAAACAGAACACCTTTGCTTTAACTGGAAGCCCCGAAGGATACGAGGCGCGTTCATCTCAACTGTTCACCATCATCGAAAACCAAGCGTCGTTGTCGAGCTATGAAATCGTCGGTCCCGTGCGGCGCAAGTTTTGCTGCGGAGGCGTCGACCTTGTCATGGAAATAGACACCGGGTCACCGGTATGCGTCATACCCTGGCACGTCTACCAAATGCACCGTGCTAAGTGGCCTCAAATTGAGAAGACCGACCTGAGGGTTGTCCTGCTACGTGGGCCGCTGCCTATGGCTGGTAAGCTTACCCTTCCAGTTTTCTACGAGGGCAAGACTCTGACTACCACTATGACTGTAATTCGTCATTCGGGGCCGTGTTTATGCGGTAGCGACCTCATCCGTAACAAGACGGCAAGTTGGGCCAGTTGGTTGGGATTCATCGTAAGGATCGTAACAGCGCAAACAACACACGGACAAAAGGAAGGAAAAACGACAACACGGCGCTGACTCTCAACTGATATTTTATTGAAGAATTCAAAGAACCATGACTTGCGCAAGACACAGTGATACATCAAGGCCGTGGCGACAAACTAGGCATAATCAAAAGTTGCAGAAGTAATGAAATTCCTTGTCCTGAAGAGCGATCGACGGTTCGCTGATGCATTCCTTGCCCCTAATCGTTATATTGTATGCCTCAGCGATTTCTCTTGTGAACTGGTTAGTGTGTTTAAAGATGATAGAAGTCTTGTGAAAAAGGGGGCGACACCCGCATTAGTTACAATGTACCGGAAGAAGACGTGGTTCAATTGACCCCTTGAAGAGAGAGCTCATGCTCCCTAGTCGTACGTTTACACAGCGTTTTGTTTGGCCCACATACTCATTACCACAAGATAACGGTATTGCATACACAACGTGCTTAACACGTTTGATGTAGCTGTTCACATGTTTGACAGTGCATTTCCTTTTTGCCTACTTATCTTTGAGCATATTGTCAATAATCGGACATATGCGCCCTATCTTATGTTTCGCGGAAAACCAAACATCAACACCGTACCTACGCTCTTTAGCCCATGCGCCATTTTGTGCACATAAGGAACTACCGCGTTTTTTCTTTTTTCATCTGACTTAGTTTTTCTGCCTTTGTTACTTATGTTTTTGACGCCAAGAAGCATACTTTCACACACAGAAGAAATGAGCACATTTGGGTAACCAGAGTCTTTTAAACGAGTAACTTGATCATCAAAGGCAGCCTTGGTCATATGTATACACGACTTCATCAGTGCAGCATTTAAGACAGTCTTCATTATAGCTCTCTTCACAATCTTATAATGACCGGAATTGTATTTCAAAATGGGCTTGACCGATCTGAGATCATACTTCCAGCACATATGACTTTTACCAAAGGTTAATCGTAGGTCCAGAAATTGTAGTTGATGATTTTTAGGGAGTTCAAAAGTGAAGTTGAGGCCCATACCATGCTGTCTGAATAGCGTTAGAATTTCATCTACACCCGTGGGGTGAATGTCACTATTAATAAATATAATGAAATCGTCAACATATCAGAAAACGCCACTAGACAATTTAGCAAGCTGACATTCCAAGTTGCCTGTCAATATAACCTAGAACTATGTCACTGATGATAGGAGCCACACACGAACCAATGCATACCCCCGATTTCTGTACATAAAAATCCTCTCGCCATGACACAAACGTGGATTCCAAGTAAAAAGAGTTCAAGAAAGGCTTCTATTGATATGCCGCAACACTTAATGAAGTCTTCTTCATTATTATCATATACTATGCACTCCTTAACACACTTCATAACCTGGGCATGTGGAAGGGAGTAATACAAGTTTTCCACATCTATGCTGAAAGCTCCTCGAATGCCCATCGAACTATCTTTTAGGTACTTGCATACAGAATCAGAGTTCGCTACTCGGAAAGGGTCGACTATTTTTAGGCACATCGCTATACATCTCCTATATAGCACAAGGCCTGTGCACTTCGATCCATGACGTCATGCCACCTTGCCCGATTGCCATAGTATCTAATGGGGATGCTCCCGAGTAGGCCGCGCTGATTTTGACGTCACCTCTTTCATCAGGCCGCGCTTCACAGTAAATTTCGGTCCAAATAGCCTGACGTCAAAAAGCAGAGTGCACACGCCTATTATCTAGGAGGCGTTGGTTCTACACCGGCGGATGCAGCGTAAGGAGCGGCGCGCGGGCCGCCCTATCTTGAAAGCCATCTGCGACGCATATATGCGGCAGCGTATACGCCATCCGCCGTGCGCTGTCTTTTGGCGGCTTACTTCGCGTTGATGCGAGACGCACCACGAAGGTCAATGCGCTCGCGGCTGCTGCCGCGCTTCCTCATTCGAGCGTTTTGACAGCGAGTTTCCGGGATCACCGAGTGAGATGTGTTCAAGGAGGTTTAAAAGACCTCCTTGGATGTGTTCATGTTTGCTTGTGCGCGCGTGACACCGTGCTTGTTAATTTAGCCAGTAAGCCTATGTTTACAAGTTTATACTGCCGATAAAACTACTATCCTTACTCCGTATTGCTGTCTACTAATTTGTTAACGCAATCGATGCTTCGCCTATCGGGCGGAACTGCGACTTTTTTTCCTGTTTTGTTTTTTCGCAGGTAAAGTGCTGGAACGAAGAAACCGGATGTGAGGCTGTGATACCTGCTTCCGAGATTGGCGAACATTTTCGCAAGAAATGCGGACAACATTCAGTTTCTTGTCCCAAGTGCTCCGCGACAGTTTTGTGCCGAAATGTGTGTGAACACATAGCGTCGGACTGCAGCACAACATTTTCGGCTACTCGGGAGGAAGAAAGGACGAATGTAGCAGAACTCAAAGAATCATTCGACGAGGCTGTGGCTGGAATAAGGACCGAGTTGCAACGAATACTCGCTGATAATGACGCACAAAGGGAGATGCTCCACGATGTCAACCACGGAATAAACTCTCTTGGAGAAGCAATTAAAGACCAGTTCCCAGAGGCAGATAGACGGAGCAATGAGAATTTTGTGGAAAAGATTGACGTTGCTCGGGACGCTGCGGCGTCCTTGAAATCTCGTTGTGCCACACTGAGCAGTCAAATTGAGGAAATATTTCTCAGTGCCAACACTAATAGAGAAACATCAGGACAGGAAGCTGAAGGCAGTGCTGAAGAAGTACGTGGAAAGATAACAGCAAATACAGAGGAAATATCGAGGTTAACGTTACACCTGAAAGAAAGCACCCAAAAAGCACTGAAACACATTGAAGATGTGCTGCTGCAACTTTCCGTGAATACCACAAAGTACCATTTCATCATTAATGGAGTGAACTCCCTGAAAGAAACAGCAATGGAGAAAGGCTCGGCGTTGTTTGCCTTCAAGCGATTATGCTTCCGCGGTTACTTTATGGTGCCGGGTGTGGATTTCAGGAAACACGGTGACTCGGTCTCACTGCACATATTAATTGACCTGAAGAAAGGCCCATTCGATGAGGGAAATGCCTGGCCCTTCGCGTATGACATAAAGCTCAGCATAGTCCATCCAGTTTCGGGGCAAGCACGGACTCATGAATTTAAAGCCAGAAATTCTACGTCGAAGCACCTAACAAAGCCAGAGGAGCCAAGTGAAGGACCAGCATTTGTCATGAATGCGTCTTTTTACTTGAAAGACCTTGAGCGTGATGGCTATGTAAGGGATAATGAGTTGCACATCATATGGGAAATTATTTTATAAGAGAAGCTTGAACAGACACCGACGGGCGTTTATTCGCTCCGGTATTCCATATCCTGTAAAGAGGGTATTGCATACTTGAAGTTTCACTAGCCGAGTACTATTAAAGATGACTGATATATAAGATAGCTAAGCTGCGCTCCCGAGTTTTTTTTTTTTCTAAGTCAGATTATATCACCTTGTGTATATTGAATTTTTTTCGTGTGTGCAATATATATTTCTTTCAGCAACGCAAGATTTGTCTTCGAGCCCTGAGTGCACAACACCGATATTAGAGATCCCACTCTTGGCAACTCGGGAAAAACTTCGCGCTGTTCCCTTAAAGTATGCACCAAGCCATCATAGAGACGGTGCGGAACATGCGATTTTGTTATGCTGTGTGCTCTGATGACTTAGTGTAAGTCTTACTCTAATATTGATAGGACCATATCCACTATAGGTGGGTTGGGCTGTCACGCGCTATGGTTTGGTTCGAAAGAGCAATGACTAGAAGGTGACTAGCGCACACACGCCATCACTACCAGACATATCCTCATGTTAATATCATTGTTAGTTACGCATGTCTTTATGTAACCAGACTTATATTGAATAAACGTAAAGCTCATACGAGTGTTTGTATCATCGACAATACGCACTACATTTTAGTAACAAAGACACATTTCTTTTTCAGTCACGTGTTTGTGGCAATCACATCGATATTCGTATACGTAGCCACAAACTCACTATAAGGCAGCAGCAGTTTCACATACCTTTCAGCAACGTGTAGCAACTTTCTGCTACTATTCTTTCTTCTCGCGACAACTATGGGTGTAACATTTGTGATGTTTTCACATAGTCAAGGGATTGTAATTAGAACCTGTATAACCAGTTTTACAAACCAAGCTGATTGAAGAGTTTTAACAGTGGAGCTGTTTAAGCTCCACTGGGCCGCGTAGTGCGAACAAAAAACTGCGCCTGGCTATGACGGCACGTGCGTCGCCTAGCAACGCCTCACACCAGCTGTGCGAGGCGTTGCTAGGCGACGCACGTGACGTCATCGCTCGGCGAGGTTACCACCCTCGCAAAGGTTACCCTCTCCACAGCGCGAGGCGCGGCCGACGTATCAGGCGTCCGTCGGCGTGCCCCAGCTACAGCCGGCGTCGAGATGCAACATGCTGCATTTTGCGCCAGGCCTCGTCCCCCAGAATGGAATGCATCCGCGTCTCGTCGAGCAAGATGGACTGCTGGATAGCCGTGATAATGGAAGGCGCAAAAAACGACCCCTTTATAGTCCAACGTGTGCACCACGCCGCGGCGCCTAGACGCATGCGCATTTTATACAAATCTAGGAGTTTCAGGATGATACGAAACTGCGAACTCGCTGCACGTACCACCACCAGTATCCATCAGCCCATCTTGCTCGACGAGACGCGGATGCGCTCCATTCTGGTTGACGAGGCCAGCGTGAAATGCAGCACGTCGCATCTCGACGCCGGCTGCAGCCGGGGCACGCTGACGAACGCCGGATACGTCGGCCACGCCACGCGCCGGACTATGGAGTGCTGCGCTTTCTCTGGCATGGCGTCCCGGTGACGAGCTCGCTCGCGCGTCAACGCTAGGTCGGACTATAAAGTGGCCTTTACAAGACTGCGCGCCGACCCCGAGTATCGTCCCGATACTCGGGGTTGGCTAAGTTTGGCTATGATCCAGCCAAGCCAAACCAGTTAAGCAAAGGAAAGGAAAGTTATAACTAGGGAAGGGCCACCAGCTTCGCTGTTTGCCCAGTCTTCGCACCACTTATTAGTGTGAAGCTGCCCCAATTTTTGTTTCTTCTTTTTTTTTTTGTGGCGGCTATACACGTCATAATCAGCATTTTTTTCGCATTCATTCCGGCACAATCACGTGTTTTATCCCCTTCGTTCTTCAAAAAAATGAAATCTGCGAGCGTAAGTCTACAAGAGCTACACACGGTGTAGTCTTCTTGGTCATCTTCGCATTATGTATACAGCTCAGCTCACATTCCCGATAACCCTTGATCTATCGCGTATAAAATTTTTCCGGCCCCGAAGAATGCAGATACATTTCGATAAATATTATATATTAAACATGAAAAAATCAGCCGGTAAAGCTTCGTGTATGGCCTGACACTCCGCATAGTAGAGGAGTAGGAACATGAGGAAAAGAGGCAGTGCGCAAAATACGATGCTACAGCGCAGTGAATTCTGTACACGTCGACGTGCATACATGTCATTTACACAGCGTGTGGCAACACATAGGCACCTGTGAAGTCTGGGACTGAGGCTGCGCTCTCTGATGGAAATATCTAGAACACTGTTCATGCGCCGACTGTTGTTGCGCACAAGCTGTGGTCCAAACGAGACGATCTGTCATTATCTTTGCGGCGTTCTGCACCATAATCATGGAAGTCACTAAGCGTATGCGAGATCGTATGCGAGATTGCTTCATGCTTCGGAGTTACGGTCATCTTCACGACCTATGTTAAGAAGGTACCATCGAGTGAGCGCCTGTGGTGTCCAGTCTCCAAGATGTGGTGTCGAGGCAGAAGCGTACCCAGGATATCTGCCGGGGGGGGGGGGGGGGGGGGGTTGAATTTTTGTGGTGGTGGAGGGGGGGGGGGGGGGGAGCAAGCACTTTGCATAATATGCAATTTCCTTGCTTTAGCCAGAGGAATCCAACAGCAAATAAAAGGCCTAATAATTATAATAATATTGACACCAAGGATGATTTACACTAAGTAATTTAAGTGTGAATGAATAAATACAAGACAATGATAGAGTGTTTTTGTGAATCAGGAAAATTCGACCTCAAGCCACCACCTGAATTGTAATGACAATGTGAACAGAGCACTGAACGTACACGTTGGACTGGTGGGGCTGGACGCGTGGGGGAAGGGGGGGGGGGGGGGGGTTACAACACCCGAACCTCCCCCACCCGTAGTTGCGCCACTGTGCCGAGGCCTCGCATACCGAGGCGGCCGGACGCGCATGACCTACGCGGTGAGGCTTAAAGGCCGGGGCGCTAAGCGCCGCAGAGAAAACGAGGCGACTTCTTCTTTTCGGGACCAATCGACGACTGTCTTTATCCGGAGATGGGGAAAGCATCAGCGTACGCACTGATTACAACATTAGGCGCGGCGGGGCACCAGTAGTCAGAATCAATTCCACACCGAAACAAGCAAAATACAACATCACATCTCCCTTTAAAAAAAAAAGTGAAAGTATCTTCCCTCGCCAAAGAAGCATAAGTGGCGGGAGAAGCACCGTATGGTGAATCGGACTAGGAACTTTTAAACATTTGCAATATCCCTTGACAAACGTACTGAAGTGCACTAAATACAGACATTATACAGTAGACAATGTCATTCTAACTGTAGGTACCTTATTCTTAAGACATGTTTAAAAAGTAATAAAGTTTTGGTTTCTCTTTTTTTTTTTTCGAAAGAACATGACTCAAGTAACTAGCACAGAAATGCACAACTGTACATGAAAACACTGGAAAAATTTAACATTGCAAAATCTATACACTGACAAAGATATCTGAAATGCTCGTCCTTTGGGTAGCATTGTACAACAAGGTTGCATGAAATGAAGAAGAAACGTGAACATTCATGTGACCTGCTTGGAGACACAAATGTGTGGCTCACTCGCTCTGAGCCTGAATCAGAGTACACGGCTGCATGACCATCTTGACATGGAATTGGGCTTAGCGCACAGTTAAGCAGTCATAACGGATCCTCGACTACGCGAGTCCGTGTAAAACCATTACTTGAAGGTAAAGTACCTAACGTAACATGAAAAGTACAAGGCATTTGTATTTTTGGCGCAAGAGGCTGAATTCATATGGGCGGACGAACCTCTGTAGACGTATGAAGAAAGAGAAACTCGCATCAAACGAAGTTCCTTACGCGCTGGGAACAGCAATGGAAAGAGAATCAGAAGTTCAACAGCATTCTGAAATCGCGGTGGGAGCTCATAGCTTTCGAGAACGAGACCCACGAAACAACCTGGAGCCAATGTTCTGCGGAGATGACATACTGATTATAGCAACCTGAACGATCTCACCAGTAATGCATGAATTTGTAAGGCAGTAGTACTATTTGGGAACATAGTCCTTAAGCCATGCTGGAGGTTGTTTAGGTCGAGTAGACCTACGGAGGACTAACTCTGCTGGAGAAGGAGGAGTAGAAGAATCACTACTGGCTGATGAGCTGGAAGTTTATTCACTGTTGTCCTGAGAGTCTTCAGGAGTGTCAGGCTGAGACGATGGCGAGAATTCGGATTCTTCTGCGGGAGATGAACCAAGTGACGGTTGTGAAACGGGGGGAAAACCTGTACCAGTAGGAAATGGAAGAAAACGTGGGAAACCATTACCAAGAGATAAGTAATCACTGGAATTACTCCCTTCACTTATGTTCTCAAAAGAACGTGGATGAGCATGATATTTCACCAGTCTGGAAGCATTCCAACGCTTGCCATTCTCAAGCTGGAAAGTGTATCGACCTATTTTGCTATGTATCTTGAAAGGACGGCAATATTTAGGACCAGACTTGCGCGAGTTTCGTACTCGTACAAGATCTCCTGGTTCAAACTTATGGGTTCTTGTTCCACGACGACGGTTTACGTACATTCTGACTTATTCCTGATTTTGTAGCACACGTTTTAAAGCTTCCTGGCGTAACCTTGGAGAATCCAATTCTGGATGAATAGGAGGGCATGTTAGCGACATCCAGTCGAGTCCTCGGTTGACGACTATGGAGCAGCATAGCCGGAGAGACACCTGTAGTGATGTGTGGCGTAAACCTGTAAATTGCCAAGTATTCTAAGACTGCAAGCCTAAGGTCACGGCGTTCCAATAACGCAACCTGAATGAACTCCTTGAGGACGCGGTTGAATCTCTCTACCTGGCCGTTTGGCTGAGGGTAGTAAAGAGAAGACAGGAAATGCTTAATGCCTCTCTCCTTTAGAAAGTTTTCTAACTGAGTGGCAACGAACTGTGGTTCATTGTCGGACACTATTGCGTCAGGAAAACCTTCACGGCTGAAAATTGTAATAAGAGCATGCATGATATATAGCCTCGGACGTGACTGAAGACATGAAAGCAACTTCCGGCCACTTGGAATGATAGTCAACTATGACTAAAGCAAAACGTGCGTACTGTGGAGTACGATCTAAAGGACCCGTTATGTCTATGGCTCATTTTTCCATGGTCTTAGAGGCCATTCCGCAGGTTGAAGTGGAGCGAAAGAAGGTCTGGCAGATTTATCTGCTTGTTGACAAACAAGGCAGTTCCTCACAAGTTCCTCAACTTGTTTATCTATGTGACGACACCATTAGATGCCTCGAAGTCTGAGCTTTGCTTTAGTAATGCCAAGATGACCTTCACGAGCGATGGACATTAGTTTATGACGCAACGAAGCTGGAGGAATAATGCGATCTCCACGGAGTAGAAGATTATCCATGTAGGATAATTCAGACTGTAAAGATGCGTATGCCTGTAAATCTGGAGAAATATTGGAAGCGTTTCTCCAACCATGTACTATGGGCTATCAATCTATCGATGTATGTTTGTATCTAGCTGCTTGTTCTAGCTGTTTGTTCTCGCTGCTGTGCGGCGAGAACCGCACAGCAGACATTGGACCAAGTTGGGTCACTGAGTATGTGGCAAGGTGTTTATATGCGCCGCTCTTCAACAAACCTCTTTCACGCCGACATGAGTTACTGTATGTGCGCGACTGGGTAGGTACAGCTGTCTGAATAAATTTTTCACGCCAACTTGGAGCCCTGGGTATGTGCCACTCGGTCTGTGCTCATCTTCAATGAACCACTTTGATGCCAACTTAATTGAGTAAGTCTTTCCTTCGTTTATGTGTACGAGCGAGGTATTTATATTGCTTGACTATGGGTAGGACTTGCTGTTGAATTGGTAATTACTAGTCTCTTCATTAAAGAACGTCGTCCCCGATTTCTCTGTGCTGAACTTAAGGCCTAGATTTGTCACTGCATTGCCACACATGTCATCAAGTCTCTGTAAATATCTTGCATTGTCCGGTATTAGCACTGTGTCGTCCGCATGCATCAGTCCGGGGACCTTCTGATGCACCATTTGTGCATTAAGAATATTGGATAAAGCAAACCCTAATTCACTACTTTCCAGTCGTCTTTCTATGCCCTTAACATAAAGCGTGAACAACAATGGAGACAGAGAACATCCTTGCTTCAGCCATTGGTGAAATTCCGCCACTTCATTCCATTTTCAGCCTTCACATACAATTTGCACTCGGCTGTCTCTATAGATGTCCCTCAGCAGCTCCAGGAAATCATCTATGCCTTCGTTCTTGAGACAACCACGTAAACATTCCCTGTCTATACGTTGTCGTAAGCTCCCTTGATATCTAGCTACTGAAGTCTCTATGCACTCAGTTAGTACGAACATATTATCTTCTAAGTGCCCGCCTGGTCTGAACCGATTCTGTAGTTCCCCAGTACATATCATTTATCTCCACTCATTTCGACAGTTCTAATTTTATGGCTTGCATAGCCATTCTATATATCACCGGCATTCGAACGTTCGAGAACGACGTCTGCAGAACGTCCGTTTGGACGCCTTCCTTTTTTCTTTTTTTTTTCTTTTTTTGTGCGGGACGGGCTCGTAGACATCTGTAGTATGTCACTTGGATTTTTAGGGTTGTCCAATGGATGTCGTAATGTCATCCGCACGCAGATGTCCCAAGAACGCTCCTCGGATACATGTGGTCCCATTTGGAGAAGACCCAAACTAAATATCAATACCGCAACAGCATGCAATGGAAACTCAAAGTCGGTGATCGTACCTCGATTTCGCTTCCCACCAGCGACAACAAACTAAGGATGCATTCCTAGTCACGGGAAAGCTGAACGACTATGATCCCACTATGGATAACCTGATGGAACGCGAGTACGCACGGAGGAGAGAGGCGACTCAACGGCGTGAATACCAACTGTCAACCTCGAGAGTCGCGGTCGCTACAGCACCCCCCCCCCCCCCTAGTGAGTTGCTGAACGGAGTGATTAAGGGTCCAGGTGAGTAGGGGCTCTTGAGCACCGTCGTGAGCACCTCTGGAGCTTGCAGTGGCGTTGCAGCTGGAGGCCCTGGCGAAGGCGGGGGCTTCTTAGGCGGCGACACCACGGAGTCGTCACTGTCCACGAGTGCTGGCTTGACGCGGTCAAATCGTGCATCTATCGTGCGTGACATGCTTGTCCCCACGGCGGAGGACCAGCTTAAACGGCCCATCATATGGTGGTTGAGAGGACCCCGAACGGTGTAGTGTCGCACATAAACGTACGGGCACGATGTGAGCCGTGGGTCGACATGTACAGCCCACGTCGCTTGGTACCGTGGGAGTGGCGCAGCCCGAAGTTTGCTCATCATATTGCGTAGACGAAGTGCGTAACCCCTGCAAGCCATAGATGCCTCATCTGAGCCGTGCACAAAGAACTCCCCTGGCAACTAGAGTGCCGTACCATAGACCACGTCAGCGGCGCTGCAGCCAATGTCTACTTTTAGAGTGGAACGGAGCGCCTCCACCCAGTTCTGTTCTTCGGCTGCTGTGAACGCTGCCATAAGCTGACGGCGAAAGCGCTCCACTATGCCATTGCTCATGGGGTGGTACGCCGTTGTACGTATGCGAGAGGCACTAATAAGCTGAGTGATGCCAGTAAGAGGGCGGATTCAAACTGCCGGCCGCGTCCATTGTGATCGTGGAAGGCACCCCGAATCGGGCAACTCAATTGTACAGGAAGGCACTGGTAACCGTTTCAGCGGTCATGTCCGCGATAGGGATGGCCTCCGGCCAACGGGTGAACCTACCCCCGCATGTCAGCAGATAAGTATGTCCGTGGCAAGGTGGTAGTGGGCCAACAATGTCCAGGTGAACATGGTCAAATCGGGAGTCCGGGGTTGCGAGCGCTCCCAATGCTGTCGATGTGTCTCGCCGTATCTCGGAAAGCTGGTAAGCTACATATTCACGTGCCTAGCGCCGGACGTCACTATTAATGCATGGCCAAACAAACTTTGCCGTCACCAGTCTCTGAGTGGATCTAATCCCCCGATGAGAGAGTCTGTTCAGGGATTGAAATACTGTGGCTTCGGGGATTGGAAGGCACAAGCGGGCGAGCTCTGCCTATACCTGTGTCAGAGCGAATTTTGCCTTGGGATCCGGGGATTGGCAGTCAGTGCAGCTTCAGGTTGAGGTTAACAGGTTCTTTAGCTCGTCGTCTTCACGTTGAGCTGCTGCCAAAGTGGAGGAATTAACCTCCTGTTTGGACACAATGGCATTTATAGGGTTTCCAGAAAGGGCGTCTGCCGCCTCATTGACGCCCCCCCCCCCCCCCCTGACGTGGCCGATGTCTGTTGTAAATTCGGATGTTGGGAATCTCGCCGAAAAGCTTAATGAGCGCGGGGCGTA